>NW_005842923.1:51540-79275 GCF_000455745.1 Alligator sinensis
GGGTCCGAGAACATACGGGGACAGAGGTCCTGGCTGTCCGTGCCCAGGGAGTCGGAAGGCAGCCTCCCAATCATATTTACCAGCAAGACATGGCGGGCGAGAATAGAGGGTGCCCTTGGGCTGAAATGGCACGGAGAGAGGGCCTTAAGGAGATCACGGCCCTCCTAAAGGACGCCGCCGTGACAATTTGAAACAAACAAACAAAAAAAAAAGGTGTTTTAGTTATTCAGAAGCAAACACAGGGGAAGTTTTCACCCACTTCATCCTTGGTGGCATTTTGTGCCTTCAAGGCATCCACACCTTTTGCAAAAGCATCATTGAAGGGGTTGACCAGGATAGCAGCCCTGGGCACCACCTTTGGGAGGAGGATGGGAGCGCAAAAATAGCTACTACTACGGCAGTGGCTGCATGCACCACCGCTATCTGAACTGCTGCAGCTGGCACGGCTCCATACCCCATGGCTGCCCAGGATGCAGTGTTGCCCTGCTGCCCCTCTGTGCAAACAGATGTGAGACATTTCATCCCTGGATGATTCCCCTCTAAGGGAATTCCTTTTATCTGTTTTCTGGCCTGATCTTTCCTTTTGATGTCCGCATCCTGATTTTATCTTTCTGCCACATATATTTTCATGTCCTGTATGGCATCTCTGGGTTTTTAGGTACCTGAAGCAGTGTTTTTTTTTTTTGGTTTTTTTTGGGTTTTTTTGGGGGGGGTTTTTTTTTTGGTTTTGTTTTTTTGACAGCAGAGGCTCCTGTGAGCTCTGTGCTATCCTTCCATATTTTGCATCAATGAACCTGAAAAGTGAGACATCCTAAATAAATAAATAACCCCTCTTGTGTGGTACCCACAGGACATTGCTGTCACAGGAAAGGGACATTTCTGTTTTTGGAGATGGTACTTGGTGTTTAAACAGGAGGCCTGTCTGAATCTATCAAGGGCTTGAAACCTATACCTGTTCAAAAGCACCTGAGCTGAGCCAGTATGAAGCTGTGTGGGTGCATGGCTTGTGGCTGTGTGTGTGATGATGCCTATTTATAATGCTTTTAATGAAATAATAAGCTATTATGGGTTTCCTGGTTTTACTATCTCTTTTTATTTTCTTTCATGTGAAGATAAAACAGAATAAACCTTATTTTTAGCAAACTCGTGACAAAATTTACCATTTTTTTTCTCTCGTTTAAGCCACCAGCCATGGGAAAATCGCTACGGAGTAATTCAACAGATCAATTAATTGGGGTCTATCCTGTGAGGTGCCAAATGTTTCCCCTGATGCTTTCAATGTCGAGCTACAATGTTGTTTTTTCTCTATAGGCTTTACACATAGCTTGTCAAATTTTCTGCTCCTCAAATTTGTATTATGCTTGTGAATAGAAAACATCAGCGTGGCTAGTAGACACATTTCTATTCATTATAAATGTGGTCACTAGGAAACACTGAACTTTCACCTCATTAGGCACTCTTTCATGTGTGTAATTTTAATAAAGTGATTAGTGTTTCCCATGGTCACTGTAAGGGGAGCAATTTTTTTTCAATACGTTTGCACAGCTGGAAGTCTAAGAGTCTTTGACATCTCTACTGTTGTGAATTTCTATCTAAAAAAGTGAGTCTGACAAACTAGTTCACAAATCACTTTAAAAAGGAGGGGAGCTATGCACTTAACTTTTCAGACCATCATGGAGCCCTGCTCAATAATGAAATCAGGTTATGGAAATAAATCATCTTTCAGAGTCTACTGGTCTGTGACCAGTTCCAGCAGACAGAAATGAAATAAGGCATATTTTGTCTGGCTTAAGCACTTTTTCATCATAAGCTGCATCCCCCTTTTCTGCACTTCTTCCCACTGGCACAGAAACATTTTCCTTTTCTGCTTCTCTGCTTCTAGGCCGTGCCTTCACTTCAAATAAAGATGCTCTTGCATCAAGTTGACTAACACGAGGCAGTATCTTTGAAGACAGGGCTCTCTCTAATTTTCAGAGCAATTAGCGGGTTGCATTTAAAGATCTGGGGAGTTCTGGATGTGATGGCTGCGTTCTGTTCCTGATGGTGCCATGGATTCATTGTATGATCATGAGCATATTTGCTCAGCTGTAAAATGGGGATGGTAATGCTGATCCGTCTTATAGGAATATCGAGGGAGTTGACAGTTAGTTAACTGACATGTAAAAAAGACGTTGAGATCCTTGGATGGAAAACTGGCTGAATGCAAATTATTATCAAGTGAGACCTAGCATTGTGTTTGAAGGCAGAAGAGTGTTTTTCCTGTGCCTGATTCTGACTGAATGGCTTGGGATGCGATAGCCACGTTCTTCTTCCAGCAACTTTGTCCTCTATTACAGAGGCCTTTCCTAGGGAACATCGTGTCTAATTGTGTTGAAGTAAGGGCTTATGTGGGGGTCTGGGACAGGTTAACCCCCATTTCTTTGCACTGCTTGGTTTTACTTATTGTCTTGCTAGAGGTTTTAAGAGATCCTGTCAGGAATAATAAAAATGTAGAGGGAAATAAAGTGGTTGTGCGCTCTGGAGAAGTGCAGGGCCAGTGGAGAGGGCACATTTTGTCTGGCTCCCTGGAGAGCTGAATAAATTGCTTTTCATAGCTGGAGTGGAAAATTACTTTGAAAGAGGGATGGGTGAACATGTTTTGCTTAATTCCAAACCCCAGCTTAATGCTGTAGATTCAAAGTTGGGAATAGACTTCAAACCTTCTGCAGATGCTGTTGTTTCAGGACCTCCCTTGCTTTCCATTCTGAAGGGAGCTCAAGTCTCGTCTTTAAAGCACCGGCCTCAGGAGAACTGTGTTCTGTTAGCGGCTGCACCTCGGATTTCCCAGGTGACTTGGGCAGATCGACCCAGTAACTTGGATGCTTAAGTGTTTTGGTGAATCAATTCCCTGTACCTAATTCTTCGAAGGAAAGGCTCTGTTTATGCTGTCTAGCTAGATTTTAAACTTTTTGGAGATGGGCCTTATTTTGCTATACGCATGCATATTGCTTAGCACGAGAGATCCCATGTTTTCAAATGAGGCCCCTAAGTGTTACAGTTGCCACAAGTACTATTAATAATACACAACTGTGAGCAGACTCAGAACCATGAGGTTAGGTAGAAAGCCAGTTGGAAAGTTTTGACTATTTCAGACTTTGGGAGGCTCACTCATACCGACAAAGACCCTTTCATTGTTGGTATATTAACAGCACTTGGAAGTTTGGGTTGTAGATTAGGGTCCTTGTAGGGGAGCGGGGCAAGAGATGAGGACAGGTGATTGCCTTACTAGAGATGGAGATCTTGTCAGGAACAATAAAAATGTAGAAGAAAATAAAGTGGCTGTGTGCTTATTTGTGGTTAGCTTTGAGAGAGAGAATCAATATGCACGTTATACAAAAGCCCATGCTGTAAACCTGAATCAGGAGTTTAGGGGAGGGAGAAACATCAAGGTGGGTATATGCCCCAAAGCTGCAACTTGTTCCACATTGCTCCATGCTACTTTGATTATAACGTGGCTTCACATGGATCGGGATCTCAACCACAGATTTATTGTGATATTTTTACCCCTTTGCCCAGGTGCTTTGTGTGAATTGACTAACGATTTCTCAGTGCTTGGATGGTGTGTGTGTTGTGGAAAATGTCTAGTTTGGAAGGAAAAGTTCCAGAGTTGTATCGGGTAAAAGTCCAAATTCAGCAAAACTCCAAAATCAGTTTATTTTTCATGTAAAGTTTTATATGCAAAGCCATTTGAGTGAAAAGGAGGCAAAGGAAAATGCTGTTGACACTGTACTGTAACATACCCTGGCATTTTTAGCAATCTTTAGCAGCTGATACGATAAGTCAGTGAAGCTGTATTTGCCATTTGCATTGACATCGTGTGTTGACTCCCATGGGAGAAACACAGAAACAGTAAAAAAAAATTTGTTGTGCTTTTGACAATAGTGAGAGAGAGAACTCAAAGTGAGGTCTGGAAATCTTCATCATCTTCCCCCCACCCCCTTCCCCGCCCTTTTTAGTTATTCTGCTATGAAATGCTGTCAGCTATGTTCTGTGACTTTTTTGTGAAGATGGGTTTTAGTCAAGAATATCAGATTGTCAAAATGTATATCGCACCCAAAGAAGGCCAAGCAATTCACAGACAAATAAGGAAAGTATCTGCCCTGGATAAGCTTATCATACAAAGACACGTAATGAACTACATTTTGAATTGACGGTGTCTAGCCATTTACATGTATAAAAGCAGGCTACTCAGATTTGGTGTTCTTTCGCACCTGCTTTGCACAGAAGATGATGACTGCACAATGTGCAAGGCACTAGAGAAGCATACCCTAGACACAAAGATGTCTCCCAGCTACTAATATTCAGCTACCTTTAAGGTGGATGGTAGCAGGTAGCCTCTTCCCCTGCTAACATTTGCTGTTTTGGCTAAGGATGTCGGAGTACGCACATCCTTTTATATAAATCTCCATGCTTAAGGGTTTCTTTAATGTCTCTTTTGAAATCCACCTCTCCACATTCCAGCTCAGGGTTGCATGGCAGCTGATTTACTTGTCTTGCAAGGATAAAGTGCTGAGTTGATGCCTAAGCAATGAGGTGACTGGCTCTTTAGGAACACTTCAGACAGATAGGTGAGATTTAGATTACCCAGAGTGACAGACCCCGTAGGAATTGAAATCTATAGGCCTGCTCTTGCACCTAGGGGTCAAACTCCCATTAACTTTGATGGATACAAGATTGAACTCTCTGATCCCCAGCTATTGATTTATGTGTTTCAATCCAGATTCTCTCATTGCTGCATACCCTTTTAAATTCCAGGCATGGGGTTGGCTGTATAATGGATACAAAATACGAGTTCCAGGTATGTTTATGTTGCAGACATAGAAGTGATTGCAGTGCTATTTAGAGAGATCTGGGATAGTTTTAAATTAGCTAGTTCAGTTATTGGAAGCAGGCTAGCTTTAGTAGCATAGCTCAGAGTTGGATAATTATTTTGTGTAATAACTTTGTGGCTTATTCCCTGTTCTATCATGCCATTAATTGCATCAGTGTGTGGCCGGGTAACTACATAAGATGCGATTAACTGGTTAATTATGCCTTAAGTGTAATGTGTGCTGGGGGTCTAATAATACCACCTACTGCTTCCTACCAGTGTCCAAAATGGCACAGCTAGTGGGGTGATGGTAGTGTGGGCACAAGGAGAGAAACAATTTAGGGACAGTTGTCCTGGACTACTTTTTCTCTCAGGGGCTGTTCAATGTCCCCTGTGGGACATTTTAGACGTTGTAGTGGTAGGGACCCTCAGAGCTATGTTGCTAGAGCCAGTGTCTCAAACTCCTGGCAGGGCCACCCATGCTGAACAAGCCTGAGGGGAGTTTCCAGACAAACCATGGTCTAACCCCAAGTCCTCAATGGCAGATCAGGCAGAAGAATATGTTGAGATCTCAGCAGCTATAAAGACAGAAGAAGGCTGCAGCAAGTTAGAGGTCTTCTCTAGTCTAGGGCTCTCCCTTGCAACTGAGCTCAGATCTCTACCTTGCAAGATCATGTGGCTGCTGTTTCTGTGCACCAGCTTCCTCGCATTAAATAAAGTCATGCGCAGGCTTCTACTACAGGAAACAAAACGCTTTTTCTGTAGACAAGTCGCTGGCTCAAGGATTGGACTTTTAATTCACCTCCAGACCCATCAGTGAGCTGTGGTACGGATTATCCTCGAATTGAGGGGTTGCTGCTGCCACCAAAAGCAGGCATCTGCAGCAGTATGTCCCTAGGGTAGCGATATGACCTTCACAGTGAACACCACGTGCAGAGAGGGGCACAGCGAGGAGGTCAACTCGAGACTTTATCCTACCTCATGGAAAAAATGAATCTGTGCCTTTGAATGCCTTCTGAAGTACCAGATGATGGCCAATACTTGAAGCAGAATATCAGTCTTGGGCCCCCTCTGTATGTTGCACTTAAGGCGTGATTAACCAGTTGATCATGCCTTAAGTGGTCACCTGGCCACAAGTTCATTCGGGTAACGGCATGATAAGAGAAGGAATAAGCTACAAAGTTATTCCACAGAATATGTGTAATAACACCTGTAGCTGCTCCCTATCATGCCATTAATTGAATGTGTGACCAAGGGCCTCTGCTGGGAGGAAGCCCCACCAGCTGATTGGAGCTCTCAGCTTGGGGAGGCGATGTGTACCCCTGAGTCTGGGAGTCTCAGCTGAGGAGTCTCCCAGCTGCAGTTGCTTTCTCCTTGCCAGTGCGGGGGTATTTTGGGATTGGGCTCCCCCTACACCAGCAGTAAGGCATAATAAGATCTGATTCATGATCCCACAATCATATCTCCTGCCATGCATGTGTTCTTCATGCATTAGATGCCATGGTGCCTTTACCCGCACATGTAGAGGGGCCCCCAGTGTGCTTCTGGGCTGATCAGATACGGAAAATCCTACTCCCACTATATAATTCCCATGCAACTCCATCTCCTTATTCTCATGACAATTGCTATGGTAGTAGTGAGACAATAGCATGATTTAAACGTTGTCATTTTCAGCAGAATTATACAAAAGAGGTATTGGTGTCCTGCATGTGTGATGAAACTGGGGTATTTCAAATGGGATTTAGAAGAAATCAGCCATAAAAAATGCTCCTGAATTTTGAAAAACCTCAGATGAATCTTTGCCTGAGTGCAAACTAGTTACTTGTGAAACCATTGTCTAGCAGAACTAGCATTTGCCGGGGCTCATGGGCATGATGAGTATAGTACGAGTCTGGTATAAACATATTTATGTACCTTTGAAAAGTAGTTTCAGATCTTTTGAAGAAAAGTGTCATGCAAGAGAAATTATTAATTTCATATTTCATCTCCCCTCTCCTCTCCTCAAGCAATGCTTTATTTATTTATCAATTGTTCCTTTTGAGACTTTAGTTTAAGTTCAAACCTTTTGTTATGCCAGCATGCTTATCTCCCTAAAAAGAAAAAAAAATCTAATGCATAGAGTATAATGCTCTAATTATGTCTCTTGTGATTTGCTGAGTGCTGCTGTGAGAAATTGCACATAATGATTTATAGGGGAATATAGGCATATTGAAAATAAACAAAAACCGAAAAACCAACAAAACTTGACCAAAACATGACAATTCTTAAATCCTGATCCAGCTGCGTATAGTTTAGGAAGTGGCAGCAGTCACTGATGTAAAAACTAATCGGCAAAGGTTCATGCATATGAGCATGTGTGCACTGAATTCAATACAAAATGTACAAACTAAATAAAGAAGAAAGACCAATGCATACAAATTGTTTTTGGAGTTGCTTCTTATTGTTCCCCAGAAATATTTTTCTCAGAAGCTCGGTTACATAAAACACTGTGACATGGAGGTTGCACAAAACTGCTCTTTTGCTTGCTGAGAAGTACACAGCTAGTGTCAACAGTTCATGCTTTAATAGTTCTGTAGATATTGTGCTGCACTGAAAAATTCTCTCGTGATCCAAATATTTAAGAACTAGGTGACCTATTGAGATGCCTAGAGCAACTGTTAAACAATGTAATGAAAACTAACAAAAGGTCCATTGCTGAATGCTACATGCTTGCTTGCTTACTAGTCTACTGGAGGCACCTGGGAACATTCATTTGGTACAGGCAAGGTTGCTGGAGAATTTCCACATTTGCTTCCGTGGCATATTGGGTCAGTTGATAATAAAGCAAGGCAATACTTGGTTTCTGTGTATTTGAGCATTCCACAAAATGTTCTTTATTAGTTGCCTTGGAAATTACATTTTGTTAGCACTCAGTTCATGTTGGGCTGAACTAGAATTGATTACTGCTTCTTTGCAGTGTAGGTGCCAGAGGCCCTAACAGCCATTCCAGCCTGGACTAATTATCTAGCTGGCCAGACTTGCCAGAGGGTCTAACTGGCAGTGCCATGTTAGGTGATGAACCAGCTGACCACTCTTAGAGCTTCCTGAGTTGGCTGATGGGGAGAGCAGCCCTCCCCACTTAAGTCCACCTGTGGCAGTAGCTGCCCTGAAGGTCTGCTGTGGTAAGCCTTTCTTGATCCTTGTGCGCTTTGGTTTTCTGGATTCTGACTCCACTTAGCTCTGCTTCTGTACTCTTGTTTTTGGGGAACTCTGCTTAGCTTTATCAACTTGGCCTCAAGGCTAGGAACGGAAAGTACATGCAAACCAGTTTAAGTGACTGGAAACTGGTTCAAATTTGTAACATAACAGAAGTTCAGTGCACATAACTCTCTTTCAAAATGGCCAAACCAGTTTAAGATAAACCTTGATGCATGCATTATCAGACTTAACTAATTTAGGTTAAACTGGTTTATTAAACTTCTGTCCCAGGTCCCTTGCAGATTCAAGTTAACTCACAGTTCCCCAGCATCCCAGGATGCTTTGCACCTCCCCTGCAAGCCCCCCATCACAGAGTGGGCAGGCTAGCCTTGGCCCAAGCTGTCTGCTCCAGTCCAGCAGGGAGGCGTGCTCTAGTGCTACCCCTGGCTTCTGGCTTGAGCCACAACAGGCATGTGGCTGCATTTCCAGAATCAAAAGTGAACGTCTGTTCACTTGCTTATTGGTTCAGTCTATGCAGCTTAGACTAACCTGCAAAGATTCAATCAGTTCAGTTTCAGGCTTTTTAGCAGTTTGTACTTAGCCCTAATGTCAGAAATCTGACTTGGTCTGTGATGTGGACTCTGCCTCTAGAATTCCCTCTTGGTTTTGGTAACTTGGATTCTAGCTCCTCTTCACCTCACCCTGGTATGTGTGTCTGGGTCCTCCAGTTCTTATCACCTCCATCCCGGTGGCCTATGCACTAGGCCAGACTGCCTACGACCTGGTCCTAAGTGTAGGTTTGCCACAAAGGAAAGCTGTTGTTTGTAACGGTTTCTCATTTTTATTAGGCCTTAAAATAAAATGCACAAGCTTGGACTACTGTTTTCTCTGACTCTTGTAGTCCTGAGGACTGCCTTCAGCTTCTTCCCTCTTTTCTGTTTGACCATGCTTCCCCCTTAGACAATGGTTTTCAACTTTTTTTCATTTGAGGACCCTTAAAATATTTTGAATGGAGGTGCAGACCCCTTTTAATTGTAATTGTGGGAATTCACATACTTTTTGTTGATCATAGTCATATTTTGCAGACCCCTTAGACATAGCCTGCAGACCCTCACAGGTCTGTGGACCACAGGTTGAAAACCACTGCCCTAAATGTCTCGTCACTTGACACCAATGCTAATGTAGTTAGTTTGCCTACCAAGCAATGCAAAATCCTTTCTCTTCCGCTATCATGAGCTGAACATGCTGGCTCTGCATAAAGCCAGGTGCTGCTTGAGTCCTAAACCTGCGTACCTTACAAGGCATTGTGTACAGGACTGCTGTCTGGGCCTTGGAGAGTTATTTTGGATACTGGACTTTTTTTTTTTTTTTCTTGTTTAAAACTCTTGTTGATCAAGGGAGCAGTTTGTCTTCCCACTAGGTAGGGAGATACCAGCTAGCATAACCATTTCAGTAAAGTTCCCGTGCCTCCATGTTGTTATGGACATGTGCAGGACATCTGGATCTTTACCTGCCGTTACTGGAAAATTCTGCAGCTGAAAAATGGTGCTTGGTGATGGGATCTTTTCCAATAGATTGACTCTGAATTGAAGGAACTCTACTAATTTGCAGCATGGGGTGTCTTTGTTTTGGTTTTTTTTAAGAACTTGAAAGGTATGACAAAGCTTTGCATGGCCCACAGTAACTCCTATCTATCTGGTATTTTCGTTTTTCATTCAGTCACTTGTTCTCCAAGGAATTTTGTGTGCCTCAGTAGACTTTCTTTCTTTTAGATCAGGAGCTTTTGCATGTTATGCTTCCCACAAAGGACACACAAGGTTTTCAAGCTCACTGTTAAAGCTTAACTCTCAATTCAAGCATAATTGTTTCAACTGATTCCTTTCAACCTTTTTTTTTCCTTCACTTTGCATTGCATCCTGAAATGTTCATGATTGGACTAATATGATAATCTAATGACTGACGGCTGCTTCACTTACTGTTAAGTCTGAGAACTCCCAGTGTGTCTCTTATTGGAAGTGCTCCCTGCTGATATTGATCCATCTCGCTTTGAAGAAAACTCTGCTGTCTACCCGTCTAGCTGGCGAAGCTGCTGATCAGCTCAGTGTCTTCCATTCAGCTGCTTTTCTTCTCTTTGCAACTCTTCCTGAATACCAGAGTACTTCTGCATTATTGCTGGTGCCTGAATTGCCAGTTTATATCACACTCAAGTCTTCTGTAATGCCTAATTGTATAATTCTTTTTTAAATGGCAGTTCTAGAGATTTATTTTGTCATCTGTCCCTCTGCCCGGGTTTTATTCCCATTTTTTAATAATCAGCATGAGATGTTTCAAGAAGAGAGAATATAATGAGCCTTGGATTTACTTTAAAATATTTAACAGTGCTATGTATAGTGCTCATACATTCCTTTGAATGTGCAAAGTGCTATGGATGCATATGCTAATTTCTTAAAATCCCTTATAATCTATGGTAATGATGAATAGATGCATGCAGTTTAAGGCCTTTGGGACTGTTAGATCATGTAGCCTGACTGCTTGCATAGCCCAAACCACAATATTTCATCCTATTACAAGTTACTGGGATCATTATAGGAGTATTTGCCTCAAGTCTATATTTGCGAAACATCCCATTCTTACTTGAATTTATGGGGATCAAAAATGAATAACTTCATTTAGCAGCATGTTCTAACGTATCACTTGTCCCATTTTAAATACTTGCCTTATTTTTTATTTAAATTTGGCTACCATTAACTTCTAGCCATTGGTGATTTGTATGCCTGTCTTTGCCAGATTAAACGATTTTTAGTATCCAGTGTTCTTTCTCCTGATCGGTGTATTAATATGCTTTTCTCAGTGTCATATTCACTGTTCAGATGAGATTAACTGTTTTACCCAAGACTGCATGTGAAAAACTGACTCTCAATTTGCTGAAACTCCCTGACTTACATTTTGAGCTCAGTCTTACTGGATCACTATAAGCTTTTCACTTTACCTGGCAAATGATGTGGAGTTTACAAATTAAATGTGATAGGAGTCATTTTCTGTATTGCTTTGGTGGCTAATGCAGCTGAGTTGTCTGTAGGGTAAAGGTTTGGATGAATTAAGAACCTACTAAATTTTGGCTCATCCATCAAACTGAAACTAAGGAAGATTGAAAAAGTGAACTTCTTAAGTTAAGAATTTCTCCTTTCCAAGCACTTCTGTGCTGCTGGGTTGTAGCCTTTGCCAGAAGAAATGCAAAGGAATAAGTATCCACAGGATTCATTCAGTTTAGAAAAGCATGCACATTTGACTGTGGGGCTCTTAATTTCACACCACACTCTGAAGAAGAACAAGAAAAAAAAAAGCTTGGTGTCTTGTTTTGGTAGCTATCCAGGCATGACAGTACCTGCCTAAAGAATCAGAGCAAGTTGCTCGAAGCTGCACAGTTTCCCTGTCACTGAATCCCACAACTGCTGTCCCCTCAGTATGGCTTCTGCATATGGTGCATCATCTTGGGGACAGGCCACAGCCTACTGTAATTTCCAGCAGCACTCCCATAAAGATGGTCGGGTAGCCATTGCCAAATTATGGCTCAGGGTTAAAGGAGAGGTATAGCATCATACACTCACTAGCAAGCCAGTCCAGAACTGAAGGCACTTCTGATTTTTGTGGCAGTCCTGAGCTGTGTGTCCTGGACTGTTCAGTTAAGTACAGGAGCCATCTTATAGTCCTTGTGCTACCTCACAACCTCTTACTGGATGTGACCCTATGCATTTTGGTATATACTAGGTTACTACTTTAGCAGAATGGTTAAAGCATTGCTTAAGTTCATCCTGTCTGGTAGAGCTGCTAAACCTGTTCTCAACTCCCATTTCAAGTCAACGGCATATATGTAAAACTGCTATATCTACACTAATTCGAGTCAATCAGAGGGCATCAACCCTGTACCCACCAACCATCTTCACTGGAAAAAAAACTTGACTTGATCATTAGCTGCAGTCCAGCCCAGCCCCAGAAGTGTTGCTGAAGTTCACGTTCTGAGGCTAGCGACCACCGCTTGCCTCCTAACCTGCCCGTGTCTGGTGTGTTGGGATTTTACCCTGAGGTTCATCAGCAGCACTCCCACGACATCCTAGTCCTTGTTTCTGGCACGTTAGCATCCCACTTCTTGTTTCCACTGCTTTTATTTAAGCACAGAAGGAGAAACTAGGAGTCGGCAGATGACTTCCTAGAAAGACTGTGCTCAAGGAACAAGAAAGTCAATGTGGGTGGGCTAGTTGTAGGCTGTAGGATAAGGTATAAGAGGGGAAGGCAGCTTGCGTGACTTGGTCCGGTTTGAGAGCGATTCTGAAGAATACAAAGAACAATTAGTGGAGATTGTTCTAAGAGATTTCTTCAGTAGGGGTGAACTGGTGAATTAAACTTAGGAAAGCTGATTGGTCAAGATTGTATGGTTGTTTTATATCTGCAAACTGTGAACTCGCCACCTCCCATTCTAGGCCACGTTACCTTAGTTCAAATCGTGTCCACAGTGATCCATTAAACTACTTTTGTATGTTTAACCAGCCTCTTCCTAGAGGAATTTTCTGAAGGGGTTTGACTCCTTGCTGGGGTTAATCTGTCTCTCTCATTCTTATCTGTGATCTTAAAACAGAAGTTTACGCTCTGCCTGTAGCAGGCTCTTATCAGGCTGCTCAAGCGACAGATCATCTGATATCCTGCTTGAGTGAAGGTTGTTCTGAATTGTTTTGTTTTTTTTTCTTTCCCCTTCTTTTTTCCTACTAGCACCATTAGTGATACCCATATTTCTCTGATTTGGCTTCAGCTGATATTTGTTTCTTCGTTGATAAATACTTTGCATTTTTATACAAGCTGCTAATCATTTCTCATCAGTACTGGAAACTAAGCTGAAGAGAGGATATGGAAATCCAACGTGGTTGGGAATTAAGACAAATTAAAAAAAATAAAAACAAAACCCCCAAACAAAATGTCTATGTAGATAGATGGGGAAACTCCTAGCCCTGTAGGTATAGTGGCTCCCCAGGTGGAGGAACCGATAAATCTCCAGAGTGCTACAGAGGAGTTGTCCCACATTCATGGCTTCATCAGCTCTGTATACAGCAGCGCAGAAGGGCTGGTGGGACATTGGCTTTCCACTGAAGTAGCATGTTGGAGGCTGGGCCGTCCACTTCCATGTGGTCTCTTCCATCCTCCTCTGTTCTGAAAGGGAGCCGTATACAACTCCAGTGAGGCCACCCCTGCTACTGGGCTTCCATAAAGCCATCTGCCTCCTCTCTTGCCACTCCCAAGCCAGCAAAACAAATTCCAACCTCAGGAAAACCTCATTTCCCACTATCTTGTGAAATTAAGGCTTTGAATCTCTTCACCAGGTCAGATCACTGCATGAAGGCAACAACCTCCTGCCAGATCAGTTAATGGATTCAAAGAATGTATGCATGATCATAAAAGGCTCAACGTTGGTTTGCGGAACAAATAGTCATTACAAGTTAGTGATTTTGTTATTTTGTGCTTAGGAAATGATTTAGGACTGAAATTTTATAGTTGACTTAGGAAATGATGTAGTGCGTGTAGCTTTGCCTCTGACGACTCCCCAGACCATCTGTCTGAAAACGCTGTGTCCGAGCCCTATACGTTCTCTGCTCGACACCAGTAGTACTGCACCAGAAGACAAAGTTGTGGCTGAGCTGTAAATATTTCTCCCACTACTTCAGCATGAAACTAATCATGTTATGCAAACAACGGTGCTTATAAATACAGGCAGCCACGACTTATCTGTGCCTTAGCTTTATGTGGATATATATAATACTAGGAATGTTCTGGCTGTGCTTTTTAGAGGGCTACTGCCAGATAACGTTCATGGAGCATTCTCATTTCCCTTGTATCCTATTAGAAACGTGTTTAATTGTTTAAATTTCTGTACGATGTTTACACAAGATGTGTATTGTTTATTTAAGATATTTTGCTGCTGCAGTCCTTGGTAGCTTTTACTTGTTGTGTACTAGCATGATTGAATTATTAATGATGTGTGGAAAGCTATGCACATCTGTAATCATGGGAGCGAGCTACTGTGGCTATAAGCCCCTGTTTTCATTGTATGTTTAGAGGGGCTATCCTGTAACAGGATACTTGGCAAGATGCTTTCCTCAGCCATGTAAGAGTTCATTCTGGTGTTTCATGGGGTTTCCTTGCTAAAAAAAGCCGATCTATTACTCTTTGAAGAGGTTCTGCATGCATTTTATGCATGCCAGGTCAGCTCTTGGGGGGGCAAAGGGCATGGTCTGCTCCTCACTTCACACTTTTTTCTGTTTTGGCCTTGAAGAGACTATGCCCGGGCAAAAGTATTAGGTTGAACAGTGCCTCCATCCCCTCCTGTTTGCACTGGGATATATAGAGGGGTTGGCTTTGTATATCTTCCACCCCTCTCTAATCTGCCCTACAGGTTCTCCCTTATTTAAAATTATGATATAGGGTCAGTTCTTTTTTTTTGAGTAATAGGAATGCAAAACCAGGTGCTACACTTTCAAAACACAGGGCATCAAAAAAAGTAATATCCTTGAACCACAATATGCATATTCCTGTCTGTAAAGCATCTCTTTCTTGCATTTCTAAAATAGCAGTAGACAAGATACAATACTGACCATATATCTAGAAGCATGCACAATCGGCCACAAATGAAAAGCATTTTCAAATACGTAAAAACAGATTATTTTTCAGTTTTCTTTTTTCCACATAACATTGTATAAAATTATTTTTAATTTACAACTAGCTTTGCTCACTGTTCAGAGGTAATACTTGTATTTCAGGAGTGTCATTAGTGTTTTTGAATATTTTGAGATTAATTTAAGTACTTACATTTTGACACCATATAGCTAAGAGACGGTCAGTGTTGGGAAGAAGCTGACAGACACTGTAAAAGCATAAAGAACAGGCAGTTTCTTAAAGAAGTTTCCCAAATGAATTACTCTCTGGCTCCACCAGTATAATAGGAATGGCATGAAATGGATAAGCAAAAATGCAATTACTGCTATTATATATCCCAAGGGCAAGTCTTTTATTATTATTATTATCTGCTCAAATATTTATACCTTTGTTTTCCACATCACAACATCTCATCTGCTCTGGCAGAATTTCTTTTATTTGGTGTCCTCAGGTTTTGTATCTTGATGGCTGCTCTATCAGACGGTCTTCTAACTTATCCTTTTTCCTTCGTTCCTTCCTTGCCATTTGAAGATCAAACTGATAAGACTCCATTGTATCCTCTTTGGGAGAAATGTTCCTAGTGAAGAGACCACCAAACAGACCTCGTGAAGAGGATTCACCATCCTCTTGGTGGCAAAGCAAAAGTGATTGACTTTTTCTGAGGGGCAGATTTGAGTGAAAAGAGTTTGGTTTGCAGGAGGAAAGCATACAAGGGATGAGAATTGGAGGTTGGAAGAATTTTGTTGTTAACTTGAGGTCAGCTGAAGGCCAGATTGCTCCAAACCCATTTTTGCTTCTAGTTGTTCAAAGGAGACTTGTTGCTGTGCAGGCTCTTAAAAGAACCAGCTACATTTTCAAAATGCTCAGCAGTCGTTTCAAATGTGGCCACTTCTAGATGACTAAGTAGAGCTGGCTGAGATTAAGAATTTTTTTGTTCCCTATAGAAAATGATTATGCAAATGGAAAAAATGATTTTTTTAAAAAAAAAAAAAAAAATCAACCCAAATGATACAAGAATACCTGCATTTTTACAGTTTGAGCTTTACACGTAGATGTTCTCTCTGACAATGTTCTTTTTAATCAAATCTCCAAATTTCTGTCAACAAAACACTGATAAAGCATTCATCATTAATCTGATCACTGAGCCTTTAAAATCTGATCCTGAAGGTTTTTTAATTGTGTCAATGTTGCAGTTATGCTCCTTGAACTTTGCAGACAACTTCCAAAACAGTTTAATTAGAACTGTTCCACAGATTTTTTTCAATGTTTCTGTGGTGTGTGGGTAGAGGAACTTATTGAATATTTTTAAATAGCTTGAGTTATTAATGCTCAACCCATCTCTGTACTAAAGGTTTAACAAAATAAATTGATTTGTCAATTGATTGGCATAAGTGCTGCCTTTTGGAAGTGGAAATATCCATTCACAACAGGTTGTAATCCTATATTTCCCCCTTTGGATATGAGGAGACTCTCAGAAGTTTGAAATGGAGAGATTACAGGTCTTTGCTTGGTGTTCATGTCTGAATGTAATTGTCAAAATGGATCGTCTAGCAAAGAGTGATTCAGTTCTTTAAAATAAATGTTCCTGAAGGTTATTATATTAACATCCATGCTATAATGTGCAAAATGCACATGGTGTGGTACATACGTATATATGTAACTCATAAACCAAGTCAAATACCTCCAGGTAAAAGGGAGTGAAGGTGGCACGTCTCGACCAGTGCATTTTAAACAGCTGCAGTGTGCCTTTACTCCTATTAGTAGCCTTAACATCCAAGAACCAAATGCAGGAGAACAAGCAACATGGAAAGAGCTTCTGAATATGGACAAAAGAAAAATAATTCTCTAGAGACATGGATAGAAAGGGATGTTACTATTTCCCTCTGCTTCAATCACTTCTATAGCCTGCATAAAAGTTTAAGTAAGATATGGGAAGACTATTTGGACTGGGGCTCTAACATGAACCACCAAGATGTTCCCCCAAACATATCATTAATATGTGCAGTTGTGTAAGCTGTGTTTTGCACACTTGCAAACCAGTTGTGAAGGTGTGCGGAACAGGCTTGATGTGGGGTTTATAATATAGTACAGTCACGAGGCACATAAGAAGAAAGAAAATGAAACGAAAGAACCTGTAAACATTGAGTTTTCTATATTTTCCCTCCCCCCCCCCATCCTTTTCTTCCTCCTTCCCCTCCCCCCAAATTTCTTGGGTATGTTGCACTAGCAATTCCATCCAGACAAGAGCGATGGTATTCAGCATATGAATCAAGGACTGGGCAAAGCCAGAGCTACTGCATCCCCATGTTAAAGGATGCAACTTCTGCCACGCTTCTAGAATAGTTGCTGTAAAGGTCATAAACCAGCAAGAGCAGTGAGCACCCATGAATAACAAATACATTTGTAGAATTGAAGATTGATTTGTGAACAGCTAGTTCATTTAAAAAGGGTCTAAATTCTTAATTAATATTATTTGTCGTGAGTAACCAACCAGATCTGATGGTTTCCACTATTCTTCCATTATGGTCTTGTGAGGAAATCATGCATTTATTTCTTGTGTAGTCTGACGAGCCCTTGGTTTTAAGTCAAATGTTCCTAGCTATTTTTGCATGCCAAATACAACACGTGGTAGAGCACAGGGTGTCACTCCCATTGTGTGGCTCAGAGAAAGGAATTGATATTACACATTCTCATCAGAGATGTGTCAAAGTGAAAAGTATTTGATCTGGGTTTCGATTTGCCTGTGTCAGTGTTCAGGCTAAGCATCCGGGTCCCCAAAACGAGTTGGGTTTTCATTTGAGTCTTCAATCTTGGGGTCCTATCCATTGGATTCACTATTTCTGATGGTAGATGTCATTTGATAGTGTAAAATGCTGCTTGTACCTTAAACCAAAAATCAGTCCATTTTGGTTTTATATAAGCCTGCCACTACAGCTAGAGAGGAAGGTTTAGAAATTCCATAATTATTCTCTGATTTCATAGACCCCTGAGCCCTTGTCTTCTCTGACAATTTACCATCACCTCGGTTTAGAATTGGGGTTTTGATTGCTTCCCGTCTCCCTTTATCTCCTTGAATCTTAAAGGGAGCGTGAATGTAAAAGTCTGATTTCCTATCTTTAATGCTGTTGGTTGTGTAAGAATGAATGAGGATCAGGTTTATGAATGTGCTGAAATCTAATTAACTAGATTTCATAAGTATTATAGAGAGTACTGTGATGTAATTTAATAAAGATAACATCTGGGTTGTTTTTGCTCCTGGGAGTGTTAGCCTGCTAGTTTGACTGCTAGGTTCTTTTCAGGTCAAGTTTATCCTTGGATTGTATTTCGCAAAACTTGGTATTATTAACAAATCAAATGTTTATTAATTTTACCAGGAACCACATTTAAAATTAAGAGCTTGCTAATTAAGTTTCAGCACAATAAGTATTCTAGAGTGGCAGCAAACATAAAAAATATACTCATATAAATGACTGTTATAAACAATATTCTGCTTAGGCTGTTGGAACAATACAAACTACTAAGTATTCTTGTTTTTTGTTTCTTTTACTATTTTCAAGCCGTTATCCATTCTTTAGTACTTCTAACATATCTATCATCCTTCCAGTAACTTTTAAACAACCCAGGAGGCATTTGTTTTAAGGCATATTTTAGGAATATGGCCTCTGTACTACACAGTTCAAATACAGAAAAGGACTAGTAAAATATCAAACACAAGTGCTTATGGTCTTATTTTGGTTGTCCTAGGCCAATATGTCTAGCTTTACAAAGGAGAAACATGCACATAGCACTCTGGGGGATGCGGGGGGTGGGGTGGGGAAGATGAACAATATGCTTATTTGCACATGCACTGAAAAGTGTAGACCCAAGAAGATAATTTTCATTTAAAGAAGAAATCCAGAAATGTGGCCTCTGCAATGAAACCCGCTGCTTCTCAGTCTTACACCCCGAGGGAGGGGAATAACTGTCCATGTTGTTGGGCCAAGTGTTAAGTCGCAGTTCTTGTTCCACAATTTCTTTAGTGGGTTCGGCTACTAGAGGGGCCCCACAAAATGACTTCAGTTTTATATATCCAGAGTGTCGAAGGGCCACCATAGATTTCTGTTGACCATATGCCAACAGCTGTTTCGTTAAGTTTCTCTATATCCATGAATATCCAGGAGTGATGGTGGTATATAACAAAACGCTTGCCCCGCTTTCATTAGTCAAAGGGGTTTTGTTTCATGTCCGAGCTGTGGCTGGAGCAGAGCATGAAGCCCGGGTTCCCCTCCCCAACGGGTGGCACAGGTGGAGCAGAGCCTATAGTAGGGTGCATGCAGGCTGGATGCTATGGGATTGGGGCTCCCCAACCTCATCCCAGGGCCTCCACAGCCCAGTGGGTAGGACCTGGCATGGCAGGGTGGGGTGGAGAAGCTTGGTGCCACAGCCAGCAGCCCCATACTGCCACAGTGAGTGCTCCTTGCTCGCCGGATAGTGGCGGGGGGGCACAACTCCACACCATCCCCTCTGCTGCTGCTGCGTGGGCAGGGGGTACCTTGTTATGGTAGGATGAGGCTCTTTGCATTGACATTGAGGCACCCCGATCTGCTCTGCCATGGTGGGTCCCACCCACTGGGCCGTGGAAGCCATGGGGTGAAGGCAGTAGGGTGGGAAGCCCTGAGCCTGCAGTGGCCAGCCTGCATCTACCCCTACCCTGTGCACAAATTTGGAGGGCATGTGCCCCTCCTGCTTCCCCCCCCCCCAGGGAGTCAGCCCCTGGCTACCCCTCAAACAAGCTGCCCATGGCTGTTCCACTGCTCACCCAGGCCCTGTGGCGACACATTCCCACCCTGGGCCCCAAGCTGCACATACCACCCCATCTGGCCAGCAGCCCCAGCCTGGCCCAACTCCCTCCCTCACTATGGGGGCCTCATTTCCCTGCCCTCTCCCTCTACTGCCCCCGACTTACCTGCATGGAGCTGTGGGAGCTGCTTTCCATGGTGCCTGGCTGCCATGTGCATGTGTGTGCATGCACATGCACTTGGTGTGCCCTGCCTGATAAATTTATAAGTTGCACTTCTCACAAGAAAATCAACTAAGGTGTCTCGTTAGAACTGCTGTTAAACACTTAAAGAGGAATCTTTCAGACTACAGATGGATAAAGCATCCCTTGCAGCCAACTTAAAGGAACCTCAAAGTTTCATATGCAGAGTGGCTGACTTGGTCAGACTGGGTCCTTTCAATTTATATGAATTATTAGCAGGGACCCGGGATTGCCTTCCTCCCACTACTTCCAGCCCCTGTTGTTTCCTGTGCTTTTCTCTTTTAAAGGAGAAAATACATGTTTTTCTCCTTAAAATGAGAAAATATGCTTTTTACTGTTTTTTTCCATAGTGAACAGAAAACCCAGATCCCTGCTGATAATTCATATACATTGAAAGGACCCAGTCTGCCCATTCTTTGGTCACATCTAATACCTTTTATTTCACATCTTCCAGGGCCTGTAATAGGATGTGAGATGTTAAATCAGAGAAACTATTTTTCTATAAATATTTGTCTACTTTCTCCAATTTAACAACTCTCATCCTATTACATATTATATATTTTTGTATCTATATGTCAGATTTCTGACATGTACAGGGAGACAAATGTACAACTCCTAATTGGAGATGAAAGGTAGACTGAAAGAACAGAATAGATTATCTGCATTTGATTCATGTGTGGATATGTTTGATTCATACAAGTGACATATATGTAAAGTTTACAATTTAAAATGAATAAATGTGAATTTGCCTTCATTTGGCCATCTCAGTTATCAGATTTAAACTTGCAACTTCCAATCCATATGATACTCATAATTTGTTCCCAGTATAGAGTGAACCACTCTGCATATGAAATTTTTTGAGGTTCTTTTAAGTTAGCTGCAAGGGATGCTTTATAGGGCTGTGTGAAGCGTTGGTCACCAATTTGATTCAGAAAAGATTCAGCCCGATTCGGCAGCCAAATCCTTGAATCTGAATCAAATTGGGAGACCCATCAAAAGGTCCAAATCGAATCTGAAGCCTCTGAATTGATTTGGAAAAGATTCGGAGAGATCCGTAGATTCAGATCAGCTGGGGAGAGGCAGGCACAGCCAGGTGGCTGCAGGCTCTCCCACGGCTCCTCCAGCTGTGCTTGCCTCTCCCTGGGTGACGGCAGCCACAGGAAAAGCCCCTATTTTTGCCCCGCCCAGCTCCATGTGCCATCTGGCCCCAGCCTCCTGGTACTTAAAAACCAAAAATTAAAAAAAGAATAAAGCCCCACACTCACCGGCTGCAGCAGTGGGGATCGGGGCCTCTGGGGACTCATGGCACAGTCCCCCTGCACATCACAGGGCAGTGGGGAGCAGTGGGGATTCCCCCCCCCCCCCCCCCCCCCCCCCGCCTGGCACCTGCGCAGCAACTGTCCCATGGCACAGGTGCAGCATGGCTTGGCAGAGCATTGTGCGCTCTCTGGGAGCTGGAGCTACTCAGATGGAGTGCTGCTGGGCTTCAGCTGACTGCTGGAGTGACCCCAGCTTTCAGACAGTGCACAGCAGTCTCCTGCCAAGCCATGCTGCACCTGCACCATGGGGCAGCTGCTGTGTGGGTGCCAGGCAGGGGGCTCAATCTCCACTGCCTTGCGCTGTGTGGAGGGGGGCTCTGCCAGGAGCATTCAAAGGCCCTGATCCCCACTGCTACAGCTGGTGAGTGCAGGGCTTTTTTAATGTGCTGGGACTAGGCTGGGGCTGGGCAGGGCAGCCATGGGGACTTCTCCCATGGTTCCCCCATCTGGGGAGAGGCAAGCACAGCTGGAGAAGCCATGGGAGAATGTGCAGCTGCCTGACTGTGCCTACCTCTCCCCGGCCAATCCAAATCAGCACTGTATTTCCGATTCTGATTTGGCCAAATTGAATGGGGACAGCGATTCAAATCACCGAATGGAATCGCTGTCCTCTGAATCAACTGAATGGGAATCCAAATTGAATACTTCCCTATTCACACAGGCCTAATGTTTTATCCATCTGTAGTTTGAAATATTCTTGCTTAGGAGTTTAAGAGTAGTTTTCTTTTCTTGTGGGAAGTGCAACTTATAACTTTATCTGTGACTCCTTGCATAATATGAATTATGTTCTTGTAGATTTTAGCTTTTGAGTGGAGTTCAGGATTAGGTGGGGCCTGTTCTTAGGTGAGTAAACCTTCTGTTTTTTTTTGTTTTTTTGTTTTTTGTTTTTTTGAAGGTCAGGTGTATTAGCCTAAACCTCTCTAATGGTAAGTGGATATTTTTGTATTGATGTTTCTGAATTTATAGATGTGCAGTATTCATTTCCATTCTGTTTTAAGTGACAGAGAGGATCTTGCATCTCAAGGAAATATGCTCTTTGTTCATCCTGTTAAACGTTCTAGAGAGATGAACAGTGACATCGCAGACAAGTGAAATCAACACCAACGTTGCGTTATTTAGGTCTGTACTAACACGTCAAGATTTGGACATATTGCCTGCAACTAAAAGTAATTATGAATTCTGTTTGTCCATAATTGCCAAGCATAGTTCAGTGCTAATCACACTGCACCAAAATTAGCCTTACTACCTGAATGCATGAAGCTCATGCCCATTGAGACAGCATCTAGCACTCCTACTGGTGCTTCTTAAAATCTAATTTTCTCATTGTTATTCACCAGTGCTCACAGTTACACTATGCAAATTTATGAATGGATATGAATTCTCAAGTCTCAGTGTGATATTCATTGTTAGATTAACACCTGCTCTTCCTCTCTTTGGGGAAATCACAGAAATTTTATCTCTTGTGACTTGAAGTTGAATACATTTTCCTCCGAAATCTGCACATCAAAAGAAAGAGAGAGGTCCTTTTTATACCTTGTCAACAGATGCATTTTGAAACAATTTCTGGAACCTGTTTATTCTTTCAGGTGTTTATTCTCTAACTATTTGCATGGCAAAGGGGCAAAAACCTATGCAAAAGGATCTGATTGATCTTGGGGGTAGTGCAGCCGTGCAGTACTCCATAGAAGTGTTTACACGCTCTCATTCGTTACCACAGCCCAGATAAACTCCTTCCAGTTAGAGATGAGCCACTGTCTATTAACACTAAAGATGAGGCACAGTGGTATTGAATGTATAAGTAGGAATGAGTTACTGGCAGTGGCTACTCTGCAGCAGCCCCTTTAGGAATGTCACTCCGCACCTTCTATAGGCTCATTACGCCAGTGTGAATCCTGCTCTTCTTGAAGACTGCCTGCATGTTTTTTCTAGTTAAGATGAAATAAAGTGCTGCTAATGTATTGAATTGAATCTGCTGGCCCTGGCCGTGGTTAGGTGACTAAAGGCTGGTGCAAGTCAGTGGACCCCCAATGAAATACCAGTAATATGGTGATCGCTGTGATGGTGTGTTAGGATAACTGACAGTGGCTTCCTGCAAACATTCTCTACTGCAGTGTAGCAGGTTGTCGTGCTGTTGCTCCCCTGAGCTGGTTTCCACATAAGTCCATCCAGCTTTCAGTCTTATTCCATTTATTCCACTGGGGAACGTTTGTGCCCACAACAAACAAGGCAAGCAATCACATAAGTAATAGGCAAATATTAAACAAAAGCAAACCCTCCAGTCTTTCTTCAGGCTGTGGGAGAGAGGCAACCCCAGCTTGGCGCTGGTTCCTCGGCACACCAGTCTTCCCTCTCCCTTTCGTACCCCCCACAAGGAGATTTTTAACTCCTCCCCCACCCCCCCCTTCGGCCAGTCAGTCAGCCTTATCAGCTGCCCCCAGGCTCATAAACAGGCAGACTCCTTTCTCTAGCCCCCTGAAGCTGGACTTTAGCCCCAGAGCCAGGTACCTTATTGCACAGGCTATTATCTTTTTAACCCCTTGCAGCTGGACTTCTGCCCCTGAGCCAAGCAGCTAATTACATGCAAAGTATATCCTGATCCAGGTAGGCCAATGGTCTGGTCTGGTCTGGTCTGAAAATTCCTGCTTCTGTGGTAATCTCATTACAGTTGTATTTCTATGTCCAACTCAAGTCAAAGCTATATTAACAGGACCTTTTCCTATTTGACAGAGAAGGGCCTCACCCTAATATAAGCTTCCTTTTTCCATCCTGCAGGAAGTGACTTATGCAGGACATTGCTTATCACAACTTTCAGCACTCTTACTAGGAGTGATCCCACAGGCTAAGTACACACAGTCAAAAAGCCCGAGGCTGAATCAATTCAGTCTTTGCAGGTTAGTCTAAGCTGCAGAGATGAAACAGAGAAACAGCTGGACAGATGTTCACTTTTTGATTCGGGAAATGCAGCCACATACCCGTAGTGGCTAAGGCCAGAACCCAGCGGGTGCTAGAGTATGGCTCTCTGGAACGTAGCCAGCATGGGCGGTGTGTTTGCTTCCTCTTTCTGCTGCCCCAGAGGACTATGGGACTTACAGCCCACAATCACAGCAGAAGGACTCTACAGGGTTGCTCATCACTTCTTCCTGCTTCCAAGTGCCTCTGGGATTTGTAGTCCACAGTCACAGCCAGCAGTACGTTTTTAGCAGGGTAGGACAGCTCTGTATTTGGCAGGAAGGGAAGTTTTAACCCCCCTCCCTGGCCCCAGACACCAGCTAGGGTTTGCCTGGGGGTTCAGTTCCTACCTCTCCCCACCCTCCCCTCAAATCCTTCTCTGCTGGAGCAGATGGCCCAGCCCAGCCCAGGGCCAGAAAGCATGCTGGGATGCTGGGGGACTGTGATTTAACTTGAACCAGGCAGGAGCTTGGGCCAGAAGTTTCATAAACTGGTTTGGCCCAAATCAGTCAAGTCTGATACTACATATAAACAGGTTTATCTTAAACCAGTTTAAGCCATTTTGAAACTGGTTTGTGCGCACTGAACTTCTGTTCTGTTACAGGTTTAAACTACTTTCTGATCACTTCAACTGGTTTATGTGCAACTTCTGTCCCTAGTCACAGTGGTCTCAATTGTGCAACCCTTTCTCCCATCCAGGAGAGAGGGTTCACTCATGTAGTCTTATTGATATCAAGAAGACTGTATCCATGAGTACAAGCCCCTTTTGGGAACTATTAAGAAATAGAGGCACCTGGCTCCAAGCAACTTATTATCTAATTAGACAAGACAGAAATAAGATGGGAGAATAAACAAGCCCAGAGATGTGGCATAATTTGCTTGAGGTTGACTTGGTGAGTGGAAGGGCCAGAAAGAGAACTTGCGTCTCCTGACTCAGTCCAGTGTTCAGCTTGTTGTTCAGACCATGCTGCCTCCCCACAGTTGAAGCAGAGGTGTCCTGTACAGTATACCTTATCTTCAGCATACAAATAATTCCATTTCATGGGTCCAATTCAGGAAAATGTTCCCACAGCTGCTAGGTTGCTAAATGTGTTTAGATTTTAACCTCCGCTTAACTTCCCTAGAAATTGGAAGGACCTACTCCAAGTTTAAAGTTAAGCATCTCCTTGAATAGAGGTGGCCTCATATGCATGTGTAGCATACCCCAAAATGACATGGGAGCCAAAGATAAATTCATAGAATTGATATAAGTGGGGTACTGAGGGGCTAGGATCACAGGCCACCCGGCTTAGGAGATTATAAACATAACTGAATACATGCACTGGAAGTAACTTAACGGGCAGATAGGCATTAAGGTTCATACACTTGGAATAGATGTAGCAGGTGAATAAGCATTAAGGTTCATATGCTGGGAATAACAGCCACCCAGTGGTAAAAACCCTACGGCAGTAAATAACCAAATGACAAGAAGAAATGCTAGCAATGGAATATTTACACCAAGGGATCCTGGATCGCTCTCTGTACTCTGAGGACTCTCAAACAAGCCTCCAATTTCCCAAAACTCGGTTACTATTTGTCCCAGACTGTATACAATTGGGTCCTCTGTGCCATGACCAGCCAGATTGACTCTGTTGGATGCTTGTGCTTTCTCCTGTGCATCTTGCCAGCTGCATCCTGTCAAGATCAGTCCCGCCACAGCCCTAGAGTCTCTGTGGATGCTCAGCTTGCCGATCACAGCCTTCCTCACTCATGCGCTCTTTTTCCCCGACTATTGGTTTGCGCCCCAAACCCCAGCCTCCCCCTGGGCTTCCTTCGCTTTTCCCAGGAGCCTGCTGGGAAATGGAGTTGAAGCTGCCAACACAGTCTGTTATGCATGTTTGTGTCTTCATGAATTGAGATTTTTACATGCATGCATCAAAATGAGAACATAATCCATGACATAGATAGCAACATATACCTCTGGTATAAAAAGAATTAATCTAGATCAGTGGTTCTCAATCTTTTTTTGTACCAAGACCCATTTGTAAACATTGATGGCCAGCCTCAACCCGGTGCTGCTCACTTCTGACCTGCTGCCCCCAGACCATAGTCCCCCAGTGTGTGGGGCAGGGGGTGGGTATGTGGGGAATGGGGGACCCCAAGCAGCCCCTTGTAGGCTGAAACTCGGACAGTCTGCAAAGGAAAAGTCACGGGGTCCCACATTTTTCTCCCTTAAGGGAGAATCCATTTCAAAAGTTTGTTGACCCATTTTTTTTAAAGTTTGTGACCCTTTCATATATTCTTGTGACCCACTTTTGGGTCATGACCCACGGGCGGAGAAACTCCGATCTAGATTACATTAATCGTTTTGAACAAAGGACATCTTTTTTTCCGTTGTGCTCACTGTCATTAAGTTTATTTACAGAGAGATATCGTTGTTAGGAAGCTGTTAAAATTTATGCTCCGAAGGCCTAACAGCTGGTCTGACATTTGTCACCATGAGATTTGTAGCTCTCCATGGCATCCTTTGAAGGGCTGCAATTGGAATGACTGACTCACTAATAGCTATTTTGACAATAACATGCTTTTGTGGTTACATCAAATGTACATTTCTTAAAAAATAATGTTATAATCGGGAGTGACTTTTCTTAGGAAGGAAGGATCTTTTCATTTATTTACTTATTTTTCCTTGAGTAGGGGCTTTTAAATAGGTATATATTTACCGAAGGCTGGGCAAATCATTCATAACAGATAGCTGATGAAATATTTCACTGAGTTTTCTGCTTGTGAATTGTCTACAAACACGCAGCCATTTTACTAGAGGTATTCATCATTCCACATTACCCACCAAACAGCTGACTCATAATTATTGGTCTGTTGCTAGTTTGGGAACAATTTGAATATTTAAAACTTGGGCTGTTTTGATGAGTTATGTGGGGTTGCAGAACATGTTTCTTTTGCCTAATTGTGTAGGCTCTGTTCTCAGCTTTGCCTTGAGATATCCGGAATGACTTTGTGGATGACGTAGTATCTGACCTTAGAAACTGTTCTTGGCTTCCCATAACTTAGAGCCCTGTATCGCGCTGTCTTCAGTGTCCCCATGAGGAAACTAGAAATAATTAGACTTACCTTTCTAGGTGGTTGTGGAGTTACATTCATTCATGTCTTAAAATGCTTGAGCTCTTTGATGATGATAATTTTATTGTAATTGATGAAACAACAATTATTTGAATACCTTGGAAGGCTGTAGAAAGCTTTATGAATTCACAAGGAATTCATTAAGAATTTTCAGTCACTAAGTAATTTATTTTAAAAATCGGTACAAAATGGCTTAGAGACCAGTTCTTTTTAATTCCCCCATACCTTAAACTTACCGATTAGAATTTGACATCCTGTCCTCATATTGTAATTTGAAATAATGCAATCCAATGCACTGGACGGCTTAGATTTGTCAAAACAGGATTCTCTGGGCTTTAATGCTGCTATATCAGGACTCTTGAGGTGTTACCAGTTAATATGAGAGGACTGGGGTGGATTCTCCAAAGCCTCTGTAGAGCTCTCAGCATGAATGCCACATGCCCATGTAGGCAGGGGGGCATGGCGACTGCCCACAGGCAGCAGCGGCGGTGGCGGCAAGTGGGGAGCACCCACAAGTGGTGGTGGTGGCAGTGGGGGGGAGGGGGTGGCAAGTGGCGACTGCCTGCAGGTGCCACTGGCAGTGCCGCTGGTGTTTCTCTCGGGGG
>NW_005842923.1:80010-91779 GCF_000455745.1 Alligator sinensis
GGGGGGGTGCACTGCCAGTCGCAGAGAGTGCACATGCACCCGCACGCACCCTCTACATGTCGCCATTTGCTCTCGGTAGATAAAGCCTGACTCTGGTACCAGAGGCTCACTCTGTCTCTCTCTCTCTTTCTCTCTCTAATATTGCACAGTAATTCTCCCAAAAGCCAAAAAAGTGACATGCTCTGAATTCTCAATGTGAGAAAGGTCATCACTTTCTGAATCTAAATCCTGAGTTTGCAATGAAAACCCAGAAGCAGTTTCTGAGCTGGAGGTCCACAAGGCTGCAGTCTGAGCTAATCAGGGGAAAGGGTACCTTGTACATTTCCCTCCATCTCTTGTAAGTTCAACTCCCTCCCAGTGAAAACCATGCATAATTAAAATGACCTCTTGTTTTCATTAATTATCTATGTGTTGAATTGCTACTGAAGAAGAAATCAAAGGGCCCAGGCTGCTAATTTTCCTTTAGCAAATTTTGCTATGAAAAGAATGAGACATTGGAGAATTGATGGAACAAATGGTTTTCGGTTTAATTGTGCAAAGAGCTTAACTGGGAGTGGGATCCTTCTACTGATATTTCATTCTTTCTAGCGACGAGAATCCTGCCATTTGGAATCTAAAAGGAAATGTATGGATGTGACAGAGCTAGGCTCCAATCCTGTAACAGTTTGAAGCGTAGACTTGGCTTTCCCTGTGTCACTTGACATCACTGCTCTGCTCATCATGCATAAAGTCAAAGACGTGTATAAATCTGCACAGGAATGGGACCTAGATAGAGTGAAGGACTTGTATGCCTGAAGTGGGATTTAGATAGCATAAAATTGTGATCCTGAAAACTCCTGCTCTGCTGTCGTCTAACCTTGGAAGCAACTAAACTCCAAAATGTCCCTACCACCGAAGTTGTGCCTCTGCACATGCCCAGAACTATCCCTGCCTTGACAAGACGAAGTGGTATGGTACTTTGGATATACCTGGTGAGTTTTGAACCAATGGATATATTTAAAATGACCTAATTTATCTTAGGTTTTATGTGGTGTGTATCACTCATCCGGGGCCTTAAGGTGGTTTACCTACATGATTAAGTTTTTAAAAACTTTTGCAGCATTATAGATTAGTTGAAGAAATTTGCTCTCATGTAGGTGTGCCAGGGTGCAGAACCTCTCCATTGTCCATGTTGTCCTGCCCATTAAGGATCCATACCCAGCTCCTGCTTATACCCACGCAGCTCTGCCTCTGGAATGGAGGTGAACCTGTAGATACCTCAAAAAAGTGCAAAAGCTTTTAGAAAGGCTGTCCTTACTTCTACTTCCTTCTCTGTCATTTCTCTTGGGAAGGTGCTATTTACTTGTTCCCATAGTACATCTGCTCGGGGCCAGTAAAAATGGCTGTCAGTACCTAGGACAAATCAACAGCTCTTGATGTTCCTCAAGATCTAGGAGTTAATCTTGCTTTTTGGAATACAGGCTCTCTCTCTCTCTCTCTCATGTTTATACAAAGTCTCTTGCGGCCTAGCTAGAGGACTAAAGGTGTTACTATGTGAATAAAAAGTGATGAAACTGAGAACGTTGAGTTAGAGCTGAATGTACCTTTTTACTTTCAGTTTCTGCCTACTAAACCTCTCCTGTATAGTTGAGAACCTGGTGTCACAAGTTGCCCAATGCATTGTTACATGCACGTACAATGTCACTTTCCTGTGACAGGGGTCTGAACTCTGGGAGGTGTGGGGGGGGTGGGGGTTAATTTGCCTCTTATTGACATCTTGCAATGGTGAGGTCCTCCTCTCCAGCTGGTCTCTGTTCTCCTTGAAGTCTTCTTGACTGATGTTCAAAGTACTGTAGCTTCAATATTTTAATCTTTCTCTCCCAAACAGCCAACTATACATTAAGTTCTAACGTCTCCCTAATGGCCTTCCCGCGTTAGTTCTGAAGTGTCCTTCTTACTTTTTTGTGTCCCACCTCCAGGAAGCTGGGGTGATACCTACAGGTAATAATTGGTGCAAGCCAAGTTCCTACTAATCTAATATCCCTTCCCACTGACACAAAATAGGGATCATATATAGTAAATGCTTGAGCATGTTGTGGATGATATATGAATAAAATAACGTTTTTAATAGCAGGACTAAATATAAATTCTGAACTCTGTAACAAGTCCAGGGGGAGAGTTTTTTTTCTCCTAATTGGACAACCTTGTGGTGTAATTTAATTTGTACTCCTGGTGTCATTTATTTTCCCAGTAAGCAACTTGGCATTGACTTCTTGCAAAATGAGCACAATAGTTATCCATTAGCAAGGAAATTCAAGACCAGGCATGTTATCACAGATTTTAAAAAGCCTAAGATGACTCATACTGTCAGGGCTCTTGCTTTTTAAATACAGAGAAATTCTATAGTAATAGAGCAATTAAGAAAAGCAATTAAGAAACGCCATTCCTTTTTGGGTTTATTTTGAAGTCAGACATGGTTTTTTAAAAACCAAGGTCTTAACTATTTTGCAAGGACATTAAAGATCCTCTGGGGCCCTCATAAGTACAGCTTTGTCCTTTGCTTAAAACATCCCTCTACACTCATTGCGTGCATCTACCCTTGCATTTAATTTAAAGCAAAGAACTACTCCAGCGCAGTTTGAGCTGGAGTAAGCTACTGCTGGGCACAGTTTGAGCTGGAGTAAGGTATGTCTACATCTGCACCTGGGACAGTAGCAATTTCATCATGAGGGTGCTGAAAGTGTGGAGCTGTGTACCTGGGTGGCAGGCAGGAGTCTGGCCCCCTGCTGGGTGGGCTGACTGGGCACAATTTATTCCTGCAGTCAGTCTCTACATGTGCGTTGAATTGCAGTTAATTATCTCGCTGTAAGAGAGTACTGTCTCTGACTTTTCTTTTATGGTGGCATTAGTTTACTGCGGCCTAATAGTGTTGCACTAGTAGATGGTGACGCTATACTCTGCAGCTCATTAGTCAACTCTGCAGTTAAGCTCACATGTAGATGCAGCTATTGTATTGTATTTTGTGCCTGCTAGTTGTCCTTAGCTGCAGCTTCATTACAGTGGCACTTAACAGTGGAAGCTAGTACAAGACAGAAATGGTTGGCCTGTGGTTAGATAGAGACTTTAGACTCTGATCTCTGTTTGCTTCTGTCCCAGACTGTGACCCTGAGCAAGTATTCTGCCTTTGTGCATGTTACAGTGGGAGTCCTTAAATAAATAGTCTTAGGACATGGGGCCAAAACTCAGGTTTCTTTCCTTCTGAGTGATAAGTATCAGGCTACGAATCATGGTTCCTTTTGCCCCATGACTTTTGCTGTCTTGGCTATTCCTTGGCCTAGCTAGCTTCCACAGGAGGGCTGAAGAGTGCCCTGCCCAGACTAATCTATAGTGATTTAAGGGACTTTTCTGGGCAGTAGTGTGGGTGCATGAGCACAAGCTCCTTAGGTGTTGTCTAAGGAAGGAGGGGTGCAAGAATGGAGCTGGGGGAGGGGAGGCTCACCCTTCCATCCCCTGTCCCCATCACTTCCCCCTGCTCCTGCACCACCTTTGCAGTAGCTGTGGTAGTAGGGGAGACTGAGCAGCAGAGGTGGTGCAGGAACAGGAGATGGAGGCTTATTGCTTTTGGGAGCAGATGCCACCTCATTGTATTGCCACCAAAAAACAGTGTCTTTTTGACCTCACAACATGTGTTGGTGAGGGGGGAAAAAAGGGGGGAGGGGGTGATAACAACAACTTTTTGCCCCCAGCAGTGTCCTCTCTGCTGCCGTAACTGGACCCAGAAAACTGGGGGGTGGGGGGACGGAGGACTGCCCAGGACACTTATATCTTTGCTCCTGGGAGGTAGGGTCATGTTGGCATTTGAATCTCTTCAGGCTGAGGACCTAGAACCCAGGTTTCATTTCCAGGATGAAGAGGACTCCAGGCTCTGGATCCCAAGTGGATAGAGGAACTTAATGTCAAGCCCTGGATGAGCCAAAGAAGGGCAGGAGCTCCTGTGCTCAACACTTTCTGCTAGCTGGCTTTAGGCAGCTCCCTGTCCAGCGTGCATGTTTTTGTGGACTGCTCTTTGGAAGCACCTGACACTCCTTAGTGCCTGTTTAGGAAGGCTTCCTTGGTACCTAACCCTGTGTCTTTGAATCACTGTCCTGTGGCCAGGTAATGTTTAAGCATGATGAAACCTAATTTTGGAAGCAGCCAATGTGAAGTTTGTTCTTATTATCTCTGTGCCTCAGTTTCCCATCTGGAAAACTGTGGTGGTAGGAATTTCCTTCTCAGAAGGGTGTTGTGAAAATAGATTTGTGAAGTGTCCGGGTATTAAAGTGATGCAACTGTGGAGCTCGTTAGGTAGGGAAATGAGCAGGCTTGATCTGCACTTGAACACTTATTATACCCGTAATTACCTTGTTATGCTGGGAAGCACCCTAATACAGATGCTGTTACAGTAGCAAAAATATTCATTTGCCACCCCTGTGCCAGTATAACTAGACCAGCAAGCCCTCATTAGCGTAGGCAAGGAAGATTGGAGATCACCAGATCTTGGGTGCAGAGACCACTTTTAGTTCTCTGTACAGCATTCTCCACAGCAGGATCTGGTCCATTGCTGGGTTTTGATTTGCTATTGCAGAAGAAATAACAGCTTTCAGATACCTTGGAATGAATGGCACAGCTATTTGCAAAAGTAAAATAGCATGATTATATTTTATCAGCTAGAGACTGTACAGAGCTAATCTGTTTCTGGCAGATCTTTAGTTATTAAGGTACGGCAGCACTGCATTTTTCTATATATTCTCTTTTTAATTTCAAGTAGCAGTAAGTACAGTAATTAACTTCCATGAAAATTAGGTATTCAAAGGAAGTGTAATCGTGTAAAGTCAAGTATATATAAGCTGATAATTTGCTTACACAAGGCCTAAAGCAGGGCAAATATTTGAATAATTGCATTTGGCCGGGAGCCTGTTATTTTGTACAGGAGGTACAGTTAGCATTTCATCCATGTATACTTCTCTTCCACCTGAATGACAGTGTTTGTGTAAAGAATTCATACAGCGACTTAGACAGCGCTGGGGATAAACAATAAACTAGAGCTGTTCCCTATAGGGGATTTGGAGTCATAGCTCATTAAATTCTTTGGCATAGTACAAGTTATTCTTTTATTGTATAAAGCACAGGTACTATTTTGTTCTGGGCTCTGATTCATGCACCATACGCAGTTTATCCCAAGGTGCCCAATTGAAAACACTTAGTCAAAACTATAAGGCAAACTGGTATTACTTTGAAGTTATTATATAACATCTGAGCTTACTGAATTATTCTGCTTCATTTCACTTGAAATTGCGAATGACTATAATTAAATAGCTTGGTGTTCATCTTATGAAACTATTGGAAATGTATGGATGTGGTTTACATCTTTAGCTTTTTCGCCTACAAGTGGTTATTACTGTGCACTAACTTTTGTCTCAAACCACCAACAGGTTTTTGACTTGCTGCTTTTGTCTGGACCATACTTTTCTCCCCTGGAAAGGTCTATTATACTGGTATTATTTATTCATATTTATTATTCATATTCTAGATACTTAAGAGGTCAAAAAGGTGAAGGTTTGCACAAGCTTAATGGCCAAGTGGATTAGTGTAGTTAAGGCAGCCCAGTTCCTGTAGTCAATGGCACACAAGGGATGAATGTGGCTGGAATCACTTCTAGCTGACTCACCGACCCAAATGACTAGGTACCCATTTATACCTGAGGGTACTTTCCATGCAGTCTGCAGCAAGTCTCAGTCTCACATCCCTGAAGCTATAATAAAATGCGTTTAAATACTCTGCTGGCACACCCCCTATTTTTGTGATAGCACACTGTGGAATTGCAGTAACAATATATACTGCAAGTAGCATGTGTACACATGTTATTAAGTATTATTACATATAATAGCACATAAGTATTATCACATTAGAAATATTTATTACATATAAAGTAGAATTATTATTATTAACATCAACAACAACTTGATCGAGTCTTTGAGTACCGCTTGCATCTAAGACTCCATTGTGCTAGGAGCTGTACAAACATATGTAGGTAGTCTGACCACAAACTCTTATTCTGAGAGAGTAGGGCACTTAAAACATAACTATACAAAATAAAATTGATTTGCATAACTTCCACAGAAAAATCTTTCTTACCTGAGATGGATCGGACCAATTCTTTATTGCATATGTGACTCAGGTCTCAGCTATCTTTCTGTGGTATTTCTCAGGCACCTCTCTCCTCATTGCATAGTCGAAGCATGTTGTAGCATTTTAAATATAAGAACTGGCAGTATATTGTAAAATGTTATGATCATTTTGCACTCCTAGCTCATTCCTGGGCTTGTTGCCTATCATCATTGAACAGCACTGTCTCATTTCAGAAGAGAAGAGTCCTAATTACTGGCATCCACTTGGTGGTCCCTCCCCTGTCATACAGGTGTAATTCATTCTTGTAACAGGAGATGAATTTGATAGCCACGTGAAGACAGCCACTCAAAAATCATAAAGGCTCAAGGGAGGCATTAAGCCAATGCTCTGTGACCCTTTAGACCTCTACGTCTTCTCCAAGACCCGATTCAAAGTTAAGGACCCACTCCACAAAGTTCTTAGTCATAGGCCATAGCTTAAAAGGTATCCGTGACCTTCCAATGCAGTTGCCTTCCGTGGAAATGGATGATGCACTTGGAGAGCTGCAGGGCAAAACCATCCACTACAGGAACAGAATTGCTGTTGAAAACCTTGCTATGCAGCTTCCTCCCAAAGAAGAGTAGAATGACTCCAAATCTGCTTAAGTTCAGATCTAGAAACAAGACTTCCCGTAAGGTTTTCTTGGCAATGACTTGCTCTGTACAGAGGCTGCACATCTTCATGTCTTTTCTCCCTTCTTTCCTTTCATAACTGCTGTCCAGTACTTTAATCCAAAAAGTACAAAGTAACCATGTGCTTTGATACTGAGTTATGCTTATTTAGAGGATGAGCTCCTTGGGTCATGGACCATCTGCTTGCTTTATTTGCTGTTTGTGGAGAGCCTATTGCACTGGCCTACTGATCCATGGCTGGGGCTTCTTGGTACAACTGCAATACTAAAAGAAAAATGGAATAATAATTGATTCACATGCTTGAAGTTAGACATGTGCTCAAGTATCTTGCTGAACTGAGGCCTTAATTGTTAGGGCACTACCTTAAACTTGCATAATTCACTTTGGACGCTTTCAACCTTTTCAATTTCTCCTGTGTTCATTTTCAGGAAAATAAATCAAAATAAATGACACCTACAAACAATAACTCCAAATTAGTAGCATAGTTCTAAGGAAATGAACTGTAGTGAGGAGATAATTGAAAAATGTTACTTGTTTCAGGGGGGAAAAAAAGCACTAATTAAGGTGCTAGGAAATATCTCTGCTGAGATTATAACTTTGGAGAGAAGCCCAGCCCATAGACCTGATCTTTTGAAGTCAATGGGATTTGTTCCATCTTTCTACAGAACCAGTTATGGACCTGTAAGCCCTGCAAGCAATTCAGCTGTCCAGACTATTGTCTTGCTCTTTAGTATTGTATATAGGTTTTATTTAAGAAAAGACCAGAAAAGAAAGAGTTGACGCGTTACATAAAACAACATTAAAACTCCTTTTTTGGTGTTCTTCTGGCAAAGACAACATAAACTGCAATTCTGAGAGGTCATGCCTAGAATATATTTAAAGAATCCTAGGCTTTGGTTTTCTTGAGACAATTGTTGCTTGAGTGGACTGATCATGAGTTTCATTTCTATGCGAAAGGAAAAAAATACATCTTGTAACATGAATGGTACTATGCAAGAATAAGTGTGAAAGGCTGTCACATACATCCTATTTAACCTTAGCAGAAAGAGGAGGGTACTTATCGTCCTGTATAATTTCTTCAAATGGGAATAGAAATGGATTTATGCAGTAATTATTGGAGCAAGTTATTACCTTGAACAAGTGGGCTAGTTAAAGCAAAAGGATCAAAGGAAATAAATTCAGAAGGGAGAAAATTATCATTGCTTGAGATTATACTACAATTTATTTCAGACCCTGACAGTACATTACATCATTCCGTATAGATCATTATCTAGGTTAGATACTTCATTACTGGCGACATTCAGGAGTTTGCCATCCACATATGATCTAGTCTTCTTAAATTTTGGGGGGTTCTTCCCCCCCCGCAGGATGTGCTCCACCAAGTTCCTGCCAGACAGCATGTTTATTTAGGTCAGATGAGTTGTCAAATAGTTTGCTATGTGCAGCACAGTGATGGCCCAAATCCACAAGTTTTGTCCTGGAACCATCCCTTGAGTTTATCGTTTCCTCCCTGCTGGTGGTCCAGACAGACTTACCTGGGGGAAGAAAACGAGCCTAGAAGCATGATGGTTAAATCCCGGAGGCCCAGTATGTGTTGAAGATGGTAACCAGAGTTGTTAGGGGGAATCTGTGTAAAACACCTTGCCTTGAGGAAGCTACCAGCTGCTTTATGGAAAGGGAATCTTGAAAAGAGTCAGCACTAAGCAGTCATATTCCATCAAAATTGCCCAGAGTACATTTCCCATTGTCCAAACCATACACGGATGCTTCCATTCTTTAAAAAGTGTTGTCATCTTTTGCTGTCGCAGTTTCATAATTTACCAGAAGTCCTGAAGTTTCTTGCTGACACATTCTGAAATATTCTGTTCACATCATACTCAGTTGGCTCCATTTTTTCCCCCTTTGAATAACATCAAATGTGTGAGAGAGTGATCCAGTGCCCTCATTCATTTATTTTGGGTAATTAAATGTTCAGAAGAAGGTAGAGTTCCACAGGGCAGGCTGAAGGAAATTAGCTATCCGGGACAACATCCTTTGCCTATTCTGTAGCCGTTCACAAATGCTCTTGCCAAGCTTTATCTTCATATAATACTAATTAATGAAAAAAGTGTTCTCCTGTGTATATTGAACCGCACCAAGAAGGGGAGGCCCCAATTTGTGTGCAATCAATTGAGGTGCAACTGTAGTACACGTAAATAATGATTTAAGTTTCCCACAGCCTGGGTCCCTCTCCAGTTTTCAGATGCTTGATAACCAGTTGATGTCAGCATAGGGAGACTTCTAGATCAACACCAACAAATTAATCAGAAGCCTGTTTGGTGCAGGCAGCATTTGAGCAGGACAGAGATTGATCGAACCTTTGAGAACTTGATTAATATATTTGTTCTATAAGAGTCTGTTTTCCAGTCTCAGCTCTTATGGTATGAATGCCTTTCATGTCTTATTTACAGCAGATAAAATTAGCTATTAATTCTTTTGTTTTTCCTGTCCCGTATTGCAAGTCACTGCTGCAAAACATATCTGTCCAGAGAGACTTCTCCTTCCCAGACTGTCAAACGACTTAGTCTAACACTGCAGTGTCTCTCCCCCATCTTTGTTAGCCTGTCATAAAATTACCTTTCTCCTTTCTGGCATTGAAATAATACATGTCTATTCTTAGTGATACTTAGCCAGTTCTCAAAAAAAAAGTTCAGGTTCTTTATGGATTTCAATAACAAGTTGGAGCAATTCTCATTGATCTTCCAATTGAAGTGAAAGGGGGGAAAAAAACAACTCCCTTCCAGTAGTTTTGGCTTCTGTAGTACGCCCAAAAGGAAATCACAATTGACATGTAGCCCATTGTTAATCTATCTATATCAAACCCATTGATAGATCATTACCCCCAAATTAAAGGGACATTCTTATTTTTAAAAAAATCAAAGGTTTGTTCTGGCAAATTATCTAAAAGAAGAATAAAAACAGTAGCAGCAAACCCACAAATAGGATTTGAGTTGCAGAACAAAAGGAATAATCCAGCCCTCTTGAGGGAATAAAACTCTGAACATCAGAGAGAATTAAACAGTTTGGAGCCTCTGGAAAGAGTCAAATATACCTGTATACCAATGCCAGTATGAAACAGCCAACAGCAGGGGAGCAATAATAAGTAAAACAGTTCCCAAAGACTGTAGGGCCAAGACTGCTGCTACAAACCTTGTTGTCATTCTAGAATGATAAATCTGTTAAAAGGAAATGAATAAAGGCAATTAAGAAAAGCAGAAATGAATAATGAAGTAGATCTTTTTACTGTAAACAGAATACATAGTGGAAATGCACTACAACCGCTTGCAAATACTTATTTTCTTAAAAGGCCACTGGCTTCCTAAGAGATTGGAGCCAGTGATTCAGAATAAATAATGTATCCTTCTTAGGGAAATAATACAATGATGAATGTGCCAAAGAGCATCCAAAAACTGTCCAACTTTGCTGTACAGGAGGAACGTGTTTCTAGGTACATTAAGCTTTTCTGAACGAGTCTGTAGCTGTCTAAAGTATCCTCACATTGTTTCTGGTGTATGCCTAAGGTAAGCACAGATGTGAAACATTAGAGACCATTTTGATAGCATTATGCACATTTTGCACAGTGGGAATGGCTGCAAATGTGTAAGATAGTGAAAAGGACATTGTGTGCATGTGTCCAGTGGCATTTAGGCTAAGTACAGACGGGCAAAAAAGCCTGAGACTGAATTGATTCAATCTTCACAGTTTAGTCTAAGCTACGTAGACTGAACCAATAAGCAAGTGAAGAGACATTCACTTTTGATTCTGGAAATACAGCCACATGCCTGCAGTGACCCAGGCCAAAGGCTGGGGGGTGCTAGAGCCCACCTCCCCGCTGGGCTGGAGTAGATGGCTTGGGCCAAGGCTAGCCCACCCATCTTACAAGGGGAGATTTGCAGGGGAGGTGCAAAGTATCCTGGGATGCTGGGGGACTGAGAGTTAACTTGAATTTGGAGGGGATCTGGGGCAGAAATTCAATAAACTGACTTTTAACCTAAATCATTAAGTTTGATACTACATCCATCCCTTGATGAAGCTCCCATAGCCCTTTTGAAAGTACATTTTTGTTAGTCATGATGAAATCCTTAAAGGTATGCACTTTATAAGCTAGCAGCTTTGTTCTTCATTCTAAGTTGTGGCTATGGTTCTAAGATGTAGGAAGTGATGGCTACAAGCAACAACTGCCCATTGAAGGGGCATTGATAGTTTTGTTTTATTTTTCTTTCTTTAATTTATAGTAGGCATGTCTACACAATTAATTATAGTTAGTAACTACTGTGCATTTAGTTGAGTACTTGCTTAATGAATTACTAACTAAATGAGCAGTTACTACAGTAGTAGAAGTACTAACTAAATGCACGGTAACTACAGGTACATGATTTTTAGTGATGCTACTGTGCAGTAGCGTATTAGCATGGTTTTTGCCCCACACACTACTGTGCAGTGTTATTAGGCTACTGAGCATTAAGCATCTTGTATAGACCTGCCCATTATCTACTATGTCACTTTTTAGCGCAAATCATCATTTAATCTACAGAACACAAATGTGTGCAATTTAATGCTTGATCATTTCCTAGGGGATCAAATGAACAAATAGGTTCATTTTGATTAAGAACATGATAATATGAAGTTGGCTTTTTTTTAAAGATATAGCAACTTTACTATTAATAATACATAACATACTACTGCATGAATTTCTCTTTTTGGTATTCCCTTCAATAGCTCCTGGTCCTTTAAAAGATTAGTTTCGTAAATGCTTTCTGCAGTGGTGTGGAAAGGACCACTTGTGGAAGTATAGCACATTTAAAGAATCACTCTGAAGATTCAACAACATGGTCTTCAATAATATGCTGGAGTCACAGATCTTGGATAAGTGTACCTAGGCCAGTCGTCATGATTGACTTACTGTAGGGAA
>NW_005842923.1:91810-104304 GCF_000455745.1 Alligator sinensis
CAAATAACACAAGTGTCAATTATCCTTATAAAGCCAATTTATGATTCCAGTAAGATTATACAATAGTCAGACAAATATACTTCCTTCTTTGTTCTGGGTTATATAAATTCTAATAATAATGGACAGAAGCAAATTTGGTTTTGATTGCTGTGATGCATGTTTTGAAATAAATGTTAGAGCCCATTCTCTGTGTTTTGTGAAATCATTCAAAGCCTGTTCTCTGAGGCTTTTATGTGAAAAGATACATTAATCAATCACTTCTGAGGTATTTGTCTATGCAGCAGTCAAGTAGTGTGTGTGGGACTGGAACCATAATCTCTCACAGGCGTAAATAAATCACTGACGGCATCCATCAAAAGGATTGAAAGTACTTGGAAGACCCTCACAGCACTGAGCCTGCCCTGTTCCATTGATGTTTATGGGAGTATCAGAGCACTTACAAGTAGAGTTGTTTGCAAAAGCATCAATGAATGGGCTTGTTTTTTTCTTTGTGGACTTCACTGATTCATTGAAATCATAACATGTTTCTGAAGGGAAGGACATGGCCCAGATGGCCTGAGAGAATACACTATGCTACAGACATTGTGAAATGCAAGCTGGTGGTGAAAGGCTGGAGGGAGGCCACATTTTCAAGACCCTGTGGAGCCTTGTCTCATTCCCCTCATCCCGAGGCGAAGGTCCCTACCAGTGACCTGACCAGTGAAGAAGTATCACAGGTGGTGCAGTCGCCATCCCTGGGGGTGGTCAAGAGGAGGCTGGAGAAGCACCTTGTTGAGCTCGTTTGAGCCCAACTACCTCCTGCCCATGGCCAAAGGGTGGCCAAAATTTGGAATGGGCTTCCAAGGGAGGTGGTGCTCTCCCTTACCTTGGGGGTCTTTAAGAGAAGGCTGGATAGGCATCTGGCTGGGGTCAACTGACTCCAGCACTCTTTCCTGCCCAGGCAGGGGGTTGGACTCGATGATCTGTTGAGGTCCCTTCTAACCCTGGCATCTATGAATCTATGGCAGGCAACTGGACTTGATGATCTTACAGGTCTTGTCTGGTCCTACAGTTCTATCAAGTCTTGGCAGGCAAGTTAGGCAGGGAAGCAAGGCGAATCTTGGACTGAGTGACTATGTGAACTTCCTTTGATATAAGGAGGCATGAGCACTCACTTAACCTCTGTTATATTATGCTTACGTATCTATAGATATTCTCCTGAATTTGTCAGTCCCTTCCTCTATTCCATCTTTATCCAGACATGTTCTCTCTCTCATCTCCCTTTCCTTCTTTCCGAGCAGTCAATGTTTTTAGTCCCAACCACACCATATTTCTTTTGGCCGCAAGTGCCTGTCTAAAAATACATTCTTATCCCAATACTGCTTCAGCTAAGGAAGAAGTAACTCTCACTTACTATTTTATTTTATAATCTTCCAGCATATAAGATGGCCTTCCTAGGAGCTGAAGGTGCATATTTGGCATGCTAACGCAATAGATGTAGCTCTTAGTATTGTCAAGATGGTTGAGGTATGCCATATTTTGTCCCCCTCATTAGTACTGTTTATTGTAAATTCTTCCAAGAGAAGTACTAGTGCAAATCTCGTGGAAGTAGGTGGATACTCTGAGAGTCAGGGGCAGGGGACTGAACTGGGATCTGAGGGTGACCATTTTGCTTCAATGGGAAATGGCTGATGTTTAGTGAGAGGCTGGAAACCCCAAATTATGAACATTATATTATAGGAAAATCTCTTAAACTGCTGTTCTGTTTCAAAAACTGACAGACTTCAGCAGGTAAAAGTCAAATAGACTGTCTTAAGCCTTCATTCTTGAATAACTTTGAGAGCCTTTTTTTTCCTTAGCTCCAGAACATGGCGGATTTATAATCGGCAGATGCAGTCTGTGTTCATATAGTATGAGATGGCATTAACGTATACCAAATCGAATCTCATATTTTTTCTTCTTGTTACTTATCATAAGAGGCTTTCACGAAAGGAATAGAGCTTATGAAAAGAAAAAAGTATTATAATACTGCTTTGGAAATTTAGTTGCCTTTTTTTTTGGTATTTATTAGGAAGGGGCAAGGTTCATGTTTTAGTTTTTACAAGAATTGATTATAAATTGTGGCAGCATTTTCATAGGAAAAACTTTTATTTATTTTATTTTCAGACTTTCTGAGATCATCATACACTTGAGGTCCTTTTACCAGTTTCTGGATACCTGTTTTTTTAAAACTTTTGATTCTTTAGCAGTGATGACACCATCATAGTTAGGGCTGTGTGAAGCTTTGGGTGCTGATTTGATTTGGAGGAGATTCGGCCTGATTCGGCTGCTGAATCTCTGAATCTGAATTGAATCATGAGACCAATAGAAAGGTCCAAATCAATTTGAAAGTCTCCAAATCTTTACCAAATCGATTAGAAGAGCTTTGGAGATTCGGGCACTCCCCGCTTGCTGCTGCAGGAGCTGGACCCAGACTCCGTGCTGGTAAGTAGGGGGCAGGGAAGGGGGGTGGGGCTGGAGGATGGGGGAGGGGGATCATGGTGGGACCCTACGGCTTAAAAAAAAAAAAGCAAAAAAAAAAGCCCCCACTCACCGGGTGCTGCCAGGCAGGGAGGGGGGAAATCCCTGTTGTCCCCCACTGCCTCACACTGCATGGGGTGCTCTGCCATGAGCCCCTATCCCCTGCCCGCTCTCCCAACCTCCCCATGGCTGCCCCATCTGCCCCAGCTCCCAGTTCTTTAAACCCCCCCCCACACACTCACTGGCTGCTGCAGTAGCCTTGGGGCTTCTTGGGGCTTGTGATAGAGCCCCCCATGCAGTGGGGGGAAGCAAGGATTGCCCCCCCACCTGGCAGGAGCCGGTGATCCCAGGGCTTTTTTTAAAGAGCGGGGAGCTGGTGCGGGTGGGGCAGCCATGGGGGGTGGAGGGGCAGCTGGGAGAGTGGTCAGGGGATGGGGCCTGTCTGATTTTGGAGATTCAGCTGATTCGGCAGTGGCCGAATCTCCGAATCACATTTGGCTTAATTGATTCGGGACAGTGATTCGAATCGTCAAATCGAATCACTGTCCCCTGGATTGGCTGAATCCCAATCTGAAGCAAATACTAGCCGCTTCACGCAGACTTAATTATAGTTCACTTAATCAAATATTAATATTTCTTGGGCACCTTTAATAAATGGGGGAAAAATGTACGAATTCTAGAGACTCTGGATAGAATCAGGGCACACTGAATTTGATTCCAAATCTCTTCTTGATTTTAGCAGGAACAGGGTTTCATCTTGTGAGTTGTCTGTGGCAATAATTTGTTTGACTACACTATGGATAGTTGCCATACCCAGAATGCTGATCACTCTGATTACTCAGCAGTGGGTTAGATGGTTTTTGAGACAAATAAGATCCTTCTTTGATGAAGCTGTGGAGTTGTGGAGAAACCCTCTGGTAGCTTTCAGAAATCACTGGCCCCACAGGAAGAAGGACGAAGATAGGAGTGGATAGCAATGGATTCTGCAGTCCTGTCATGCCCCTTGTTTCCTACTCATCGTTATGTAGCTTGTATTATGTCTGGGAGGCTTATCATGTCCTAAATTAAATGGCAAGCAAGAGAACTTGGCAGAAAATGCCTCTGCTACTCTTGCTGTGTCTGAAAGGTGTAATCTTTTGCCAGCTAATAAGCATGGAAAACAAATGTGATGGAAAACTTACCTGTATGAAACTAAGACAGGTGTACATGTTGCACATCTGAACTCGTCCCATGGAATATGCAGCATCCCAAGTAGATATTAGACTATCCTTACCAAGCTTTCTTGCATGACATAGCTCTAACCAGCATGTATCTGACCATGTGTCTGTTCTTCTGCAACTGTCACTCACTTTTACATTCGGTCGTGTCATTTTTTTCTTCTGTTGACATTTTTATTTTTTAATTTATAACTGTTTAGCTCACAAAATAGAAATGATTTTTGACACACGCACAATCTTGAGCCAAGACTCCTCATTGATGCAGTTTGACATAACTTCACTGAATCAAAACAGCTTTCTTCATCAATATCAGTTGAGAGCCTGACCCTTAATGAAACCTTTAATTAAAGAGTCTGACTAATCTCTAGTTTTTAGACATAAAGCTAATTCAAAGTTAATGAAATGTATTCTATTATGGTTTGAGGTTTCAATTAACTTTTAGAAACATACAGCTTCCATCAAAGCCTCTAAGGAATTTCCACCATATTGCATTGTGTCCTCAACAGTAGTCACTATGGATATAAAGTATATTAAAAGAAGTTTGGAAATAGTATGCTGAATATAACAATCTGATTTATGAATGTAAGAGGAAATTAAAGTGATATGCCATAGCAAGTTATTTTTGTTTTTGACTTAGAAATATCAAAACTGTCATACTACAAAATTGTCTTTTGATTGTTGTAATATGCATTGAAATAACTTGTAAGAAAGTTAATCTTCTGAAGCTTATGAAATAACTTTTTTTTTTCTTGCTAAGAATACATTTATTTTAGAAGTATTTTCCATCTAAATATTTCATCTTGGGAATGAAATGAAATTGCAAAACACAGATCTGGCCTGGCCGTGTATTATCCATATGAGAAAGAAGAAGGCAGACAGTTTGTCTGATATAGCTCCTAAACTTGAAAGAGCGCCTTTCTCAGTTCTTTCCTGAATACCAAATTTGCTCACATACCACCCACCCCTAAGAAATTAAAATGAAAAGGAGTTGTTACCCCTGGCTTTTTAGTACCTAGAAAAAGTAACTAAGCATGATCTTAAGGTTAAGGCACTTGACCTGGCACTTGAAGGGTTAGTTTCCAACTCTGACTTAAATTCTTGTATAACTTTGGCAAATGATAGAATCATAGAAAATGAAGGTTGGAAGGGAGCCTCGGGTCATCTCAAAGCAGGATCAACCCCAACTAGATCGTACCAGCCAGGGCTTTGCCAAGCTGGGTCTTAAAACCTCCAAGGATGGAGATTCCACCACCTCTCTAGGTAACCAGTTCCAGTGTTTTACTACCCTCCTAGTGAGAGAGTTTTTCCTAATATCGAACCTAAACTTCCAGTGTTGCAACTTGAGGCCATTGCTCCTTGTTCTGTCATCTGCCACCACTGAAAACAATTTAGCTCCAAGCTCTTTCGAACCACGCTTCAGGTAGTTGAATATTGCTACCAAATCCCCCCCCCCCCCCCACAATCTTCTCTTCCGCAGACTAAATAAGCCCAGTTTCCTCAGCCTCTCCTTATAAAGCATGTGCCCCAGCCCCCTCACCACTTTCATTGCCCTCCGCTGGACTCTCTCCACCTTGTCCATGTCCTTCTTTCCAGTGGGGGGCCCAAAACTGGACACAGTACTCCAGATGTAGCCTTATCGGTGCAGAGTAGAGGGGAATAGTCTCTTTCCTTGATCTGCTTGCAGCGCTCCTACCAATGCAGCCCAGTATGCCGTTAGTCTTCTTCACAACAAGGGCTCACTCATATCCAGCTTATTGTCCACTGGAACCCCCAGGTCCGTTTCTGCAGAGCTGCTGCTTGGCGAGTTGGTCCCCAGCCTGTAGTGGTACATGGGATTCTTCCATCCTAATCATTTACTTGCTCTATTCTTCACCTGCAAAATGTGAAGAATACCTCCTTTCTCCTGCTCTCTCTGCCTTCTCTGCATAGACTAAGTGTTTCAAAGACGACAGTCTGTCTTCACAACCTCTAAGTCTCATTTAACATAAATGAATGATAAGATCCTGCAAATGTAGGGTTTAAAGTGACTCAAGTTATGAGGCTACAACAACTAGTATTAAAACAGAAAGGGCGGTAACAAGATCTCTACTGGTGGCTGGGGACAAGAATAAGGGCTTTATTAATACTCACAGAGCCAACATGGAAAGGTATTAATTTTTATAGTGGACTAAAGTGTGTTGCCTCATTGCATACTTGGGGAGGCGAGGTGCCGTTTCATGCTGGGCTTTTTGGAACACCATTACTGCCTGCACAGCTGGCATCCTCTTACCTATCAGCCCTTCTCCCAAGGAGGGCAGAGAGATGAAGAGCCACAGCCTGTCCCACTTTCACAATGACAGTGGAGGGTAGTGCAGACTGGATGTTCCTAATGGGCATGGTAGTGTGCGCATTCACAACAAATATCTCTTCTTGGCGGGAGGAAGAGGGAGCACCTGCATGCCACCCTAAAACAGGCCCCTATGATTTAGGTGGTCATATGGCATATATCGCTGTCTTCCATGTATTTATGCTCTTATCTCGATTGTATGAATTGGAAGCTGAGGCACAGAGAGAGAGAGAGAATAGCTGAAGTTTCCTGGGTCCTATAGGAAGCCCATGGCATAGCAGGGAACTGAACAGAAATCTCCTAGGACCCAGGACATCATCTGACTACCAGACCATCCATTCTCCTTCAAAAGCCTGTCATAAGGACACTGTTTTAGTGTAAACTTTTGATAAAATAATATCACTGAGGGCTTTCCTTAATTAATACCTGTGTGTGATGGATTACATGCATCAAATTTGTATCTAACTTAAATTTGGGAACAAATCCAATTAAAGCTACAATATAACCCATAGTAAATGCATCTAACAATATTAATTTTTCTATATGAATAGCCAGTAAACTTCACATCGGGTACTATCCAAATTACCTGAATAAAGGAACACCTTTTGGTTTGAAAATGCATATGCTATGAATTCTGTCAGTCCTATATTGAGTTATGTTATCTAGAATAGACCAGCAACACAAGTTCTCTGCATTCTCCATAGGTTTTTTGGAGGCTTTTAACCTAAGTACGTATAAAAGGAAACCAGGTCAAAATATTAGATCAGAAGAACACGTGGCATACAAAGAGAATAATCTGGTCTCTGGCAGCTTTGGCTTTCAGGCTATTGTTGCATAGCTAGGTTTAGAGACTGTGCTGCAGCAGTGTGGTGGTTTGGTGAACAAAAAAATCTCAGGGATAAAAATGGAGTTGCACAATAGAGAGTTATTTTTAAAGTAATTTACATCTCTAAATAAGTGCTGCAAAACCTCACAGAAGAAAGATATAATTGATGCGAGGCTCCAAATCATAAATGGTCTCAACAACTCAGATTCACGTGACCCTTTCTTTCGAGAAATGAAGAGCAAACAGCTTAATTTTTTATAAGAATATAATGATACAAAAGGGAATCAGGATGAAATAGTAATCCTAATGTCAAAACAGTTGTGGATATTAGAACAAGTGGGCTACCAAACATGAGACTTAACAAATTTGAAGCAGCAAAGCAAGTCTGAACAATTGCTGTAGGGCATGATTTTACATCTGTTGTAGAGCTGACCAGAAGTCCCCCACACCAGTAAAAAATACTGACTTTTTGCAACAGAGATGTTTTCCAATAATTTATTTTTTTTTTAAATCATGATGTTCAGTGGAAACCAGACAAGAGAGCTAGACATATCAAGGTGTTTGGGCAGGTTGGGGAGAGAACTAAAAATTCTCTTTTGTCTTTCTTAGAAGGGATTTGTTTTCATTGTTCTTTCCCATCTACAGCATACTTAGGCTCTTATTTCTTTTGCTTAAATTTGGTACATTTATTTTAGATTTGATATTTTTTCGTGGAAGTGAAAAACTGTTTTCTGGACAGCTGTAGTTGGGAACGAGAGGCTTCCAGTAAAGGTCCATTACTATGAGCCGGGGTCGGCAAACTTTCAGGAACAGGGGGCTGAATTAATGCAGCTTGGCCCTAAGATGGACCACCATTGATGACCCAGTTGCCACCACTACTTCTGCTACTGCTGATACTCCTCACTGCTGAATTGCCACTAATGTGCTTGTGACCTGGCTGCTGCTCCCATGCCACCAAATTACTTCCAAGGTCCCGGCTTCATGGGCCAGATCCAGTCAGTGGGTAGTTTGTGAATATTTTCAAAGCTGGGTCACTGCAAGCCACCATTACTCTTTGACATTCTGTTCTTGTGACATAAATTGATTCAAGCCCAATTTTTAATGTTGAGCTTTTTGCAATGCTGGCCAAGTAAGACTTAACTGATCTGTATTTAGCAAGAAAACTGGATTTTGGCATATTTTTAGAAGAGTTGTGAGAAGGCAGCCGACATAAAGAGAAGCCTATTCTATGATACCAAGTGTGTAATATGGCTGATGAATGAAATCTAACCACCTAAGGTTAAAGCTGTTTGAGATGTATAAAAATGCATGTGAAGTGCATTATACATATTAAGAAGTCATTGATCAAGTTTTTTGCTTCATATAGTAAATAGTTGGGTACATTTATGAGGCAAATGCCATTGCATTGCATACTCTGTAATCTAAATGCCACATCAATTCTCCAGTTATTTTCACACTTTCACCAGCACCAAAGTGGCCTTTCATACTGCATCATTGTCATGGATACTTTGAATGATGATAGCCACTATTCATTAATGGAGATTTTTATAGTTAGATTATACAGAAAGAAAAAGAGCAGCGTTCTGAATGCTGCCAACAGATGCCATTATCTGTTACTGTATTGAAATCCTGAGATATACATTTGTTGTTAAGTGTGTATGTGCATGGATGGGGGAGCACTCTGGGTACAAGAAGCCACTAGAGCCAGGATTAGAGCTCCCCTGTCCTCCTTGGGCAGCCTGTGCAGGGGTAGGCTGGCCTGGAAGGGAAGGGCTTATCCAGTCCAGTCCCTGATCCCCAGTCAAGGACTTCCCAGGAATGGCATGGGGATCAGGGCCTGGGCACAGGCTCAGGGAGCAGAACAGTTAGGACTGGCAGTGCTCAGAACCACAAAACAGCGGGTGGGACAGCTGCAGCTGGATTCGCGTCCTGGTGCTGGGGTGGAGCTGCAGCCGGGAGGGAGCTAGTGGGGGTAGGCAGGGGTGGAGGGTCAGGAGTGAGGGACGTTGGCGGGGCTGGGGGTTGGGAGTGGGGGCAAGGGTAGGGGTGTTGAAAACATTGCTAACTGACCTCTCTCTGTATGGGGGGCGTTTCATTTTAATCATGGAAGAACATGAATATGGGGTCTTTTAATGAGAGAATTTGGGGGTTTTTTTAATGGGAGAATTTGCAATTTTTGCAGGATCTCTGCTAGTGAGGCCAGCAGGGACCCAGCTAGAGGGCAGATGAGCTGGCTGACCTCCTGGCCATTTGAGGCCAGGAGGACATGCTTTGACAGTTCAAAGCAGGCCACTGTAATGAGCACATCTTCTGAGTGATAGCTGCCCAGATGGCAGAGTGGGGACACCAGAAGATGTGACAGCAGTGCCAACTGAAGGCCAACTGTGCAGCCATGGCCCACTGGCAGCTGGCCCAGAGGTGCAGGAGGCTCTGCTGCAGTGCCCAGAACACAGCCCAGGAGGCCATGTGGTCCCCTCCTGGGTCTGGCAGATATGCAGACATAGGGTCGCAGGTCCAAGGGGGCAGATGCAGTTGCAGGTGGTGTCAGGTCACAGCTAGGCAGCAGCCCCCACTGCCACACTGCTATAGAGGGTGCTGGGGCCACTCCAGGTTAGGGCTCCTTCAGCAGTCCAGCTGGCACAAGAGGCTAGCATCCCCAGATACCAACTGGCTGGGCCGCAGAAGCTGCTGAGGGCAAGTAGCTCTGACCTGCTTGCCAGGGCAGGTATTTATTTTGCTAGCCTCTAGCTCCCCCTGGCTGCAGATCCAGTTTGCCCCAAGTGGCACAATTTGCCCCACACCAAAGTGCATGTTCAGACACGTGTGCTGAGGCACAAACCTCCTACACAAATTTGTGCCACTGCTATTTGAGCAGCTGCAAGCACATGTGCCTGCATGTGTGGACATGCCCTAGGAGTGTATTTTCTCCTCTTGAAAAGACAAGAGGTAAATTGGAGAAAGCAAGAAGGCAGAAGTGGAGGAAGTGAGGTTACTGCTGGCTGACCTCCTGTGCCTAAGGCATGCATACCTGAGTAAGTTCCAAATACACTGCAGAATGGGTAGGGCTAGGACAGTGTTTCCCAAGCCTTGGATACCTGGAGCACACTTTTTTCCAGATTAAAATTTGGCTGCACACTCGCTGGTCTATGGGCCTGTTCGTGCCATGCAGGGGTGACCATGGCTGGTGCCAAATCCCACCATGTGGGGGCTGGTGTGGTAAGGACCCAATCCGCCCATTTTTCACAGTACACTTTTGGGACTCTCTGGCCTAGGAGATTAGAGGTGGTGGGGCAACAGAGCTTCTAGTGCCATGGCTGTCCTGCTGCCAGGGGGTCAAGCACAGCACTATACAGCATAGATCAGGGGTGGGCAATTATTTTGGGCAGAGGGCCGCTTACTGAGTTTTGGCAAGTCATCAAGGGGCACATGACAGGCAGTCCAGGGCAGATATATATTCATTTTCTAAATTTTTAGGGGCCCCGCGGGCCGGATAGAATGGCCTGGCAGGCTGTATCCAGCCCCTGGGCCACATTTTGCCCACCCCTGGCATAGATAATTTTGCAGCCATGGACTTCAAGGTGACTAAGATGAATCCAAACTATTGTTATAGTCATAAACCATTTACATGCACTGAGTATCTGGCTTGGTATGTATATAAACACTAACAGATGTGTGCAATAAGGACTAGAACAAATAAAGCAAAGTGTGTAGGAGCTCATTACATTTATTCTTTGTATCCTGCTTCTTCCTAGTAAATTGTCTTGGCTGTTTTGTTGGGATAAGTTAGTGCTCAGAGAGCTGATTTTTCACATAAAGACAAACAAAAGAGTACACTAAAAAGCTATTCTGAGAATAGTATTTTCTCTGCCTTATAGTTTTGTTTTGCTTATCTCTTAAACTGCTTTGCAGTCTGATGAAGCCTGTGCCAATTCTTCTTGCACCCAGCTAAAACATATGAATGTTGTAGAAGCTGAATGATGCTTAGACAGTGCCACACACAGAATACACTTAGGTGCTGTCTGTGTGATTAGTGTGATTCATAATCTCTCGATTCCATACTTCTGTGATATACTTGAAGGAGCTGTCTTGAAAACATCTTTCAAATGCATTCATTTTTTAAGGTTTATTTATTCATTTTTTAAATATTCCGCATAGCAAGGTGGATAGGGAATTATAGCAGCTCATTCTGAGTCACTATAGTTAGTTACATTGACACTTGCATTGAAGACACTATTTCCTGACGTTTACTACTTGCAAGCAAATGATATTTCCCCCCCCCTCAGGCCAATACATTGAAGCACAAGAGATTTCATCTTGGGGAGCTAATTTTCTCTGCTTTACTTTTACTTCTATTTTAAAATACATTAAAATGCTGCTTTGTTTTTTGGATTGATTTTGAGTGGAGCTTAAAGTAAAGATGCTTTTTATACATATGTATGTATAAAGCATCTTTACTTTTATGTATATATGATTAACTTAGTGCAACACTTCAGCCCATGGTTGCTTGTACAGAGCCTATAGTAACTGGAAGTGGATTGAGCTGTTAGCACATCTTGACTGTGCCCCAATTGTTTTCAACAAAAACTTTTCATGGGAATTTGTTTTAAGCCTGTGAGTTTAAGCTACAAGTGAGGAAGTTGTATTGAATTGATAGATAAGACTGGGTCAGAACAACCCACTCTGGAGTATCAAATAAAAGATCTTTGCATTAAAAGGGATTTATTCATTGGACCATAACGGCTTCTTCCAAAAGCTGTTACCATTTCTTAAGCTAACAATAATGCACCTTTTTAAAGTGCAAAAATAATCATGTTGGTGATGTAAATCAAGGATCCAAAAAGTCTCCATAGCTTTTTCTGCATGCGTGTTAGTGTAACAAACCACTGTCACCTTCTTAGACTTTTGGGGCCAGAATCTACCTATTAGGTACCTGAGTGCTATTTCTATTTCAGCCTGTATTAGTAAGTGTACTTCTGTAAGACAACAGCATCTTAACTTTCAGACTAAGTCAGAGAAGGCAGCTAGGGGAACCTACTCACTTTTTGTGTTAATGGTTTTAGATGGTCTCAAGCAGGGTGGAGTAGGCTAGCTGTTAACTAGCTAAAGTTAGGTACCTAATAGTGGGTGGACTAGGATCTGGCCCTCACCCTTTAGGATTTTTCTGAACTCCTTCTTACTATGTCTGGTATTGTACTAAGTCCACTGCTGTTGTATCTAAATAACTCCTGGATAGATAGCACCTCTATACAGTTGGCCCCAAAAGTCTAAAGAATTTTCTTGTGTCTGTGGCAGTTCTGGGACTACTGAGCTTACTGTTCACATTAGAAGTGATACAGGGACTTGCAGAAGCTCAGATATGGAGCTGGCCTTTATAGCTAGCTGAAATATTTGTGTGTCTATCAGTACCAATGGATCGTGCCATCCACCCAATTCTGGGCTAACCCGCATTACTGGAAATGACCAGCATACCATACCTGCTTTGGTGGTGATTACATCTGCATGTGATCTTTATGATGTAGAGTTATTCATTATTTAATATTTTTAGGTTTCATAGATTCATAGATGTTAGTGTCAGAAGGGACCTCAATAGATCATCAATTCCAACCCCCTGCGTAGGCAGGAAAGA
>NW_005842923.1:107297-139397 GCF_000455745.1 Alligator sinensis
TTGACTAAATGCCTGAGTTCATTGAAATCAGCTTTCCTAAAGTCTAGCACTTTCACCCTACTAGTTACTTTACCCACTCAACCTCTTATGGTGAATTTTATTATTTGGTGATCACTGTCCCCCAGGTGACCACCGATCTGTAGGTCTCCTACCATGTCATCCCCCGTTGCCAATACCAGGTCCAGTAAGGCATTCCCCCTACTGGGACCATGTACCTCCTGCTTCAGATGGAGGTCCTGTACACAGGATAGGAACCTGCGTGAACGGTGGGACTTTGCTGTCTGGGTAGTTTAGGTCCCCCATGACTACCGCCTCCCTAGTTTTTATGCTCTCCGAGAGCTGCCTCCAGGAGCCCCAAATCTAGTTCTTCCCCTTGGTGTGGGGGTCTGTAGCAGACCCCTACCACCAAATCCCTTTCTCCTTGACCTCCATGTAACCTAACCCACAATCCTTCTACTTTCTCCTCCTCCGATTCCGTTTTGATTAGGGTCGATGTATATCGCTCATTGACATAGAGCACCACCCCTCCCCCTCTCAGGCTGGACTGTCCTTGTGGGTGCCACATGATTTGGTGGTCCACGGCTTCCCCCGCCCTCGTCTTCCCCTCCCCACAGTTTATACTGTGCTGGCCACTACAGTATCTTATTGAGCAGCACATTAAGAAACGTGACTGACATCTGTCATTTGCTTGTTCTTTCATCTTCTTGCAAGGGTGAGAGGTGTATGTGAAGTACCTTGTTTTGGAAAAATGTTCTTGCTATTTTTTTTTTTTTTTTTTAATGTTAGAAATGGTAAGTCAGAGACATACCTTGCACTTTGAGCAAAAGATGTTGTGGTTTTGTTATGTTCCTTTTAGTTCTTAGGGTATTCACTTTACTCTGACTGGCCTGCAAGAAAGTTTATCTCCTGCAGTGATGAGCTTTACTCATACTGTGGACAGTTTCATTGTGCTGGAAGAGTGATGTGGTAATTGAAGTTTATGGGAGGTGTACATGTGGATGGGAAAATGACTCTTCAATGACTAAAATATGAAAATTTCTTATTGGTGTTCGTGTAGTAATTTGTTCAAAACTGCTGTAATTAAGGTATTAAAGAAGACATTTCATAGTCTGATGAATTCTACTTGAAGATGGTAGATTTTAAGTGGATAGTGACATAGATTTAAGTGAAAAGTGAATAGACCACCCTTATTATCAGAGATAATAAGCTGTCAGAGCTTTGCTTTTCTACCCTGTTCTTCAGTCCTTTTGTCACAGCTCTGGTCAGAGGTGATCTCTGGGCCTAGTTATACATCCACTTGCAACAGTTGCCAATCATTGGAATGGTGCTAAAGTTAGTACATTAGATAATTCTTGCATGAAAGGGTGCAACTTTGCAATGCAGCCATGGCACTTAAACTGTATTGAATGGCTTGAATGTGCATCTGCTTGCATTTTAACTGCACTTAGTAAGTCTTTAAGTTGGATGTGTCACCATCCTCATACAGCAAGAATTCAGAACAAGAGAAAATATTTCAGAGGTGACTGCAGATATATTTTTCCTCTGTGCTTATGCCTGGTTCTTTCTTCAAACAGAAATCTGATTTTTTAAAAAGAGCTTTAATTCTAAAGCCTACATGATTAAAAAAACAGGAATCCTAGAGCTAAAGTCTCAGGTGGGGTAAACAGATACAATACCACTAACTTCAGTGCTGATTTGTCCCAGCTAAGCAGATGGCTCATTTCTACTAACTTGAAATGACTCATTTATGTTCTTCTATTTCTATGGGATGAAGAGATGGAACATTTGGACATATTTATAATTGGGTCTATAATGAAAGTGGGAATGAATGAGCTGCAAGGTGTGTTGGATAGTGGAGGTGTTAGGAATAGATTAACCTGAATGCTTTGTCTATGAGGAAATAATAGGGCTGCGTGAAGCTTCAGTCCCTGATTCGATTTGGCAGAGATTTGGCCTGATTCGGTGGCCAAATTTCCAAATCAGAATCAAATCAGAGGACCCTTTAATCTCTCCAAATCGAATTGGAACCCTTTTGAGTTGATTCAGAGAGATTTGAAAAGATTCGTAGATTCGGACATAGAGAAAGCTTTAAATGTTTTTTTTCTACATACCTCAAGGTAGCAGGGGCTCATGAACGCTGTGATACTGGGGCACATGGAGTGTCCCACAGGAGCACAGGAGGCTTCCCAGCGCACTCAGCAACAGAGCTGGAATTGGACCAGAAGCACTTCTGGTCTACTTCTGGGTCTGCCGGGGAGCATGCAGACCCCCTCCCCATGCCCTCCCCCCCATTGCTCCCCTGACTGGTGCCTCCTGGTTCTGGAATGGGCACCTGGGGTCCCCCTGAGGCCAATCATCGAGCCAGGGGGATGTGGGGGGGCCCCCCTGGCGCACTCCCTGGCAGACACGGAAGTTGACCAGAAGTACTTCTGGTCCACTTCTGGTTTCACCACTGAGCACGTGGAGGCCTCCTACACTCCTATGACTAAAAAATATACATAAAATTCACTGTTGGGAGGTAAGTGCTATTTGTACTCCTATTTATTATTTTTTTGCATTGTACCAGTGTCTATTGGCCTAAGATGATGAAGGAATGGAGCTCCATTGTTGAGGGCACTGAACATGCTTACCACAAAAAAGTGGTCCCTGCTTAAAAGAGGCCAACTTACTGGTCAAATACAGAGAGTTGCATTAACTTACAGCAGCTCAGTCGTGTTATTAGGAAGATTTGATGGTGGCATACACCAGGATGTACAACCAGTGAATTGGATACAGATATCAGGGCTGTGTGAAGCTTTGAGTGGTGATTCGATTCAGAGGAGATTTGGCCCGATTCAGTGGCCAAATCTCTGAATCTGAATCAAATCAGGGGGCCTATTAAAAGGTCTGAATTGATTCAAAGCTCTCTGAATCTTCAGAAAAGATGTGTGAAGAGCCCCCCACGCAGCTTGGGGCAGTGGGGGGGCAGCAGAGATCACCCCATGCCTGGCAGTGAATCGGGGCTCCCCCTGCCCCCCCCCCCCGAGTGGCAGGAGTTGGGGCGGGGGGGGCAGCCATTGCTGGGCTGGGAGAGCAGGCAAGGGATGGACCTGGCTGATTTTGGAGACTTGGAGATTCAGCTGAATCGATTCGGGACAGTGATTTGAATCATCGAATCGAATCATTGTTCCCCGAATCGGCTGTATCCGAATCTGAAGCGAATGCTAGCTACTTTGCACAGGCCTAGCAGATATGGTAAGTGTGGAGCAAACCCGAAGTGAGCTTCAGTAAACGGCTGTTTGCCGGAAATTCCTAGATTGCAACTCTCTATACTGCCTCCATCTTTTACTGAATTATACTGGGTAACCCACTGCTCAGTCCAGTAATAATATGGCTTGGATTTTAGGTTTTCTTAGAAGCCAAAATAAATGAGATTTTTCCTATTTAGCAGTGTTTTTTTACTAGCTTAGTAAAAAGAAACAGCAGAAAAGGCTTTGTAATGATGATCTCACTAGCTTTCTTTTTTCACAGCTTACCATTTTCTTTTCCTCTAAGTGGCAGTGACACACTCTTTGTTTGCATTAGTGACACAGCAGTTACTTTCTCTGCAGAAAAGACAATTCAGCTTGTCCATTACTTTTGTTAAGTATGCGAATTGCATGATGCAGTCATTAAATTCCCACCCAATTCCTGTCTTCTCTGTCCCCTGGAAGTAACTAACCATAAACATCAATCCCTCGTTTGCTACAATGAGGTCTAGAGAGTCACTGACATTGCTGTGCTATTCTGGGCCATGTGGAAAGAGAAATTACTTTCTCTTATGTGCAGCAGGCTCTAGAAGGCATCTTTTTTTTTTTTTTTTTTTTTAGGCCAATACTGTAAAGTGCAGCTATGAAATAAAGTAAGAAAAATGATAAATGAGCTGGGATATTTAAGTCTTCTTTAAAGTGTGTTTTCCCTTATAATTAGCACCCCAAGAGAGAATTGGTTAGGGTGTATGAAAAAATTTGCATTGTGACATACGCTGTGTGTCCAGTGATTTCAGAGATTCAGTATCAGTAATTCAGTGCTACCTGATGTGCAATGGCAGTGAGTGATATTACCCCATGTTTCTGGGGCCTTCCGCTGCTCACACATTCACCTGTAAATGTGTATCCAGCCAACCCAAGCATCAGGCCAGATTCATTATCTTTTGGTCTGCCCAAGTTCAGTGCCTTAGTGCCATGGCAGGTATGATCAGCTGGCTCAGACCAGTGGTATATCCAGCCCAGGTCCTGTACAGTGGCAAATTCCAGTGCTTCATACAAGTTTTCAGCTCACCCTCTTCTTTTTCTTCTCTCTTCAGATTTCCTGCTTATTCTACTCTATTTCTCTATTTTCCGACCTAGTAAATTTTTCTGAGGCCTACCATTTTGATGGGCTGCATGGCTTATATAATTATTGTATAACATCAGATTGATGGATGCAACAGAAAAGGCTACTGGGGTACATAAACTGAAGTGCCAAGAATTACCACATCAAGCAGAAGAAGGTCAGTTTTAACTGAATGCAGAGTTGTGCTATTGTGGTGATGGAGGAGTACTGGCTGCAGGGCCGTCCCTGGAGGGGGGGCGGTGAATCAGGGCGACTGCCCCAGGCCTCGTGCTTTGGGGGGCCGCGCAGAGCCAGGTGGAGCGGCTGTGGTGACTCCGTGCAGTTGCTGGCTTCATTTCCAGCTGCTTGGCACCTCCCCTGTCACCCCCCCGTCCTGCTGCCGAATGTGCTGCTGACTTCCTTGCAGCCAGGGGCAGGGCCCTGCACAGGCTGATTTGCCCTGGGCCCTACACCCTGCTCGGGTCATCTCTGACTGGCTGCTAGCATAAGTTAGATCAATTTAATTCAGAGAAGAAATCACAGTGGGGTTTAATATTTTAACTTTGCTACCTTTCCCCTATCTTGGCTATTGGAAGATTTGCACTAAATTTTATTTCTCTAACTATATTTTATTGTGTTGCCAGGTAAGTTGTGGGCTACCTTCATCCTCTGTGGCTTTTAAATGATTCATCCCTTCTTTCTTGTAGTGACAGGCACCTACAGCCAGGTTCAGGGTATGCTTCTTTTCCTAGACTGGCCATTGAATCTTCATACAGATTGCAGGTCGTGGTGTCAAAGGCAGTGTAGCCTGATGAAGGGAGAGAGAGAGGGTGGTGAAGAGGGGAAAAAAAAGTTTCAATAGTATCCAATAAGTCAGACTGTGAATATTGCCTTGAGCACATGTACCAGCCTTGTTAGAATAAAGGGAAGTCCTGGGGCAGAATTCTGTTTTTACCTAGTGGACAATCAACGTGCACCTGAACCACCTGAGTAAAGGGTAGGAGTGATTCTCTTACCCCATCAGGCTGTGCCCTATTATAGGAACATAGAGATGTGTACATGTTTCCAGAAGGTGACTGTTCCCACAATAGGAAAGTGTATCTAGCTTGATACGTGCGTTATTAGGAGCCTAGGTGACCTGACAAATCTTTTCCCCATTTACATGGATGAATCTTGCTTAAAAGAGGAAGGGGGGGGTAGGGTCTTTGCACCAATGGAGGATTTGACCTTTAGGGAAGTGGTTTGTGGCTCTGGGCCTAGGTTCTGGATGCCAGCTCTGCTTGGACTGACTCAGATCTCTCTATCTTGATGCAATCTGTGACCTTCTCATTCCTCCAAATTCTTTCTTTTTACCTTCCCTCCTTAACTGGCATGTCAGGAACACAATGAAATAAGTACGGTGTGGCATAAACTTCTTGCTTTCTGGCTCTGCTTCAAAAATGGTAAATTAAATGCATTAACAACAAGGCAGGGAGTTTTGTGTCCCTGATGTGCAAAGATAACTGTCAGAGAGCTAGGAATTAGACTTATGCCTGAATACAGAGGAACAGAGAAATGTTTATGTATTTCAGTGAGAGGTAAAATGGGGGTATAGGCTGAAGCTAAAGACTACTAACAGGATTGGCTGTAATGAGATTATATGTTTTATAAGCACCAACAATTATATTCCCATTACTTAAATGCACAGTGGGACTGAAGACAATTATACTGCAGCCACTGTGGGGCTATGAGTGTATTACAAAGCATACACTGGAATCAGATGCATATTTTACAGGTTGGCAGACTCTGGCCATCCTGCTGCTGCTAATTTGGAGAAGATCTAGTACAATCAGCAGAATTTGAGCAACCTAAAATGGGTAGGGGAACAGGATCAAGTCTGTCCATCTCATAATTTGGGGGTGGGGGAGGAAGGGGGCTGGATTTGGGACAAAGCTGTTCTCTCACTAACCAAGCAATGCACTGTGAGATTTAATTTTCTTGTAATTAATAAGAACTTCAATGTTGTGAAATCTTCTGATTTGAATTCAAACCGATACTGTGTTTCTGCTCAGACTTGCACCCCTTGGATTGACAACAATGAGGCAACTGGTATAGAGCAATACTTGCTTGTTTGGGGGAATCGGTGGTGTTTCATGTTTGCCTCTTGATGCTCCTGTGCCATTCATTCATGTGTTGTTTCTTATTTTATACTTACAGAGTGTGTTTTCTGAGACGGACACTCTGTTCTGTGTTTGTACAGTACTGTGCACAGCAAAGTTGCAACCCATGCCTGTGGCTGTTAGTGCTACCACCATGCAAATGATAGTTATTAGTTGTATTACTACTATATTATCTAACCCATGGGTCTAAACAGATAGACATCAGCACTGTCTTGGAGGCCTTTTATGATTACTGACAGCACAGCTGCACTGACAGCATCCCGGGTTACAAGGTTATAGTGTGTGGCGAGAGACCAACAAGATATATGCTCTTTGTAACCTCCTTTTTGGGGCATTTTTCTGTCTTGTTTTTCTGATTCTGCTAAAGGCCCATTATAGCCTCTCATCATTACTCTGCCCATTTAGACACGTAAGGCTGTGCTTCTCCCTAATGTGCAGTCATTTTCCAAGAAGGGTTCTCGGCTCTAAACTCTTTCATACGTCACCCCATCAGGGCTCTAATGCAGTGACCTACAGAGCATGCTGCAAGACAAACCTTGAAGAGTTTTGCAGAGCCAAAAAGAAAGGGATGGGGCAGGCAGCTAGGCAGATCCAGCATCCCTGATGAAGTTTTACAGTGGGGATTTTCAAAATTAAATAGAAAATAATATGTGAAAAAGTAGGTATTTCTGCAAAAGACAACATGTTTTGAGCCTGTACTATACATATTGATGACCACATGGTCACTTGCCATCTTATGTGGTTATTAGGGGTATGCGAAACAGGCCCTATTTGATGTGGATTCGGCCCGAACTGGGGACAGTGATTTGATTTGTTGATTCAGATCACTGTCCCCAATTCGATTTAGCCAAATCTGAAGATTCGATGCTGATTCAGAGAATCAGCGATTCGGACATAGACACAGCTTGAAATGTTTTTTCTACATACTCGAGGTACCAGGCACAGCTGGTAAATGGTGCAATGCTGGTGCGGATGGAGCGTCCCATGGGAGAGTGGGGGGTGCACTTGGAGGCGAACCCGTAAGTGGACTGGAAGTACTTCTGGTCTGCTGCCAAGCGTGCTGGGGAGCCCCCTGCACTTCTGTGGGACATTCCATGCACCCCAGCATCGCAGCACTCATGAGCCCCTGCTACCTAGAGGTATGTAGAAACTCTGGAACAGCTAGAGAGGCTGGATATCTATAAGTTAGCAGGACTGGATTTACTCCATCCAAGAGTGCTGAACAAACTAGCTGAAGTCATTGCAGGACCAGTAGTGAAGCTATTTGAGAATGTGGTGCTCAGGAGAGGTACCAGAAGACTGGAAGAGGGCCAGTGTTGTGCCCATCTTCAAGAAGGGGAGGAGAGAGGACCCAGGAAACTATAGGCCGATCAGCCTGACCTCAATCCCAGGAAAAACCCTTAAAAAACATTCTCAAGGAGTCCAAATGCGATAAGTTAGTAGAAGGCAGAACTCTGAATGACAGCTGGCACAGCTTTGTCACGTGTAAGTTATGTCTGACTAACCTCATCTCCTATGACCAGGTTACTCACCACCTGGGTAAGATAGATGAGGTTGACATCATTTACTTGGACTTTAGGAAGGCCTTTGACTTGGTGTCCTGTTAGGCTCTCAAGGTAAAACTAGGGGACTGTGGGCTCAGCAATTCAACAGTCAGATGGGTGGGAAACTGGCTGCGGAGTCAGACCCAGAGGGTACTAATAGACAGATCTGTGTCAACCTGGCAGAAGGTAGCCAGTGGGGTCCCCCAGTGTTCGGTTCTTGGACCAGTGCTTTTCAACATCTTCATCAGTAATCTGGATGTGGGGGTGAAAAGCACACTGGCAAAGTTTGCCAATGACACTAAGTTCTGGGGAAGTGCAGCCATGCCTCAGGGTAGGCTGAAGATCGAGGTGGACCTAGACAGATTAGTTAGATGGAAGACCACGACCAGATGCTCTTCAACACTGAGAAGCATAAACTGCTCCATCTGGGGAGGAAAAATCCGCAACAAACCTACAGGCTTGGTGGTGCTATGCTAGCTATCGCCATGTCTGAAAGGGACCTGCGGGTCATAATTGACCACAAAATGAATCTGAGCCACCAGTGTGATGCTACAGTTGGCAGAGCAAACAGTATGCTGGCATGCATCAACTGATGCATCTCAAGAAAAACTAAGGAAGTTATTCTCCTGCTGTACTCGGCATTGGTGAGGCCGCAGCTGGAGTACTGCATCCAGTTCTGGGCAGCGCACTTCAAGAAGGATGTGGAGAAGCTCAAGAGACTCCAGAGAAGAGCCACTTGTGTGATTAGAGGCCTGAAGAGCAAACCATACGAGGAAAGGCTGACAGATATGGGACTGTTCAACCTAGAAAACAGAAGACTTTGGGGGGATGTGGTGGCAGCTTCCAAATATATCAGAGGAGAGCATCAGGGGCTAGGCGAACAACTATTCACCAAAGTGCCCCAGGGGAAAACCTGGTAGAAGGTTTTCATAAACTCGATACTGATTCAGAGAAGGTTTTCATGAACTCCTAGAAGATTTCAGACTGGATATAAGGAAAAACTTCTTTATGGTTCGTGTGACCAGACTCTGGAATAGACTCCCAGCAGGGATGGTGCAGGCACTAGGGCTGTGTGAGCTGGCAGCGATGCAATCCGGCTGCTTTGGATGGCCGCGATCCAATCTGGAGCTCTGGACCGTACACCTTGCTGGGGTTATTTGACCCCGGCAGTCTCTCCTGCCCAGAGCAGGGAGGCTGGTCCCGATGATCTCACGAGATCCCTTCCAGCCCTAAACTTTTGTGAATCTGTGAATTGGGCATGCTTTGACCTCATTCCTGTAACTAGGATAAGGTAACCTGGTAATATACATTAGTGTTTTCCTTGTTATAGGAGCAGGATCTGCTGAACTGCAGGATCTGCTGCCCCAAGACACAGGCAGCATAGTAATATATTCTTGCTATTTCAGTGGTCATCTTCACTCAGTAGCATAAGTGGGCACCAGTTCCAAGTGCTGATTTGAGGGGCTGCTGGGATGGTGGCAGCAGCAGAAGCAACAGCCCATGTGCTGTAAGACTTTGCCGCACGCCCCACTCCCCACTGCTTGACCCCCCCCCCTTCCTCCTCTTTTTCCCCTCTGATCTCAGGCATCTCTGCCCAGGGCACCAAAATTCCTAGTGATGCTTCTGCCTTCACTCACTCTTTGACAGTATTTCCTGCCCTGCAGGAAGATGGACATGCAGGACAGGTGGAAATACTGCAGCCGTGTTACCTAGTTATGATCAAAACGTGGACGTTTAAAGGTTGACCAGTGTATCTGTCTTTATTATTTTTTTTACTGGGTTACTTCTAGTATGGATTTGCAAGACAGTCACTTCGCCTATGATGTGACTCAGAGTTCACATACATGAATACTGAATCAGTTTATTTCTGGACTTAAGAAACACTTGGCTTATCCTTTTGAATTCAGTAAGTGCTTCCAGCCTTCTTTGCATGTTCCTTCAAAGTTAAAGCACGCTGAAACATTTTGCAGCACAGCGCTTTTTCTAGTAGTGCAGAATAAAAGCTTTTTGCAGGAACATGCCCATTTGGATGAAATGCTTCATGTCAGGAAGTCTAAAAGGTGCTGCTGAACTTTTGCAGAATGTATTGTTTGCTTGTTTGTTTAAACAACATTTTACTAACCCTTTGATTCTTATGAGAAATGTGTTGGTTTTTTTTAAATTGCACAAAATAACTTTTCCCACAATTTCATTCTGCGGCAAGTTAGCAAAATGTGACATTTTTGTTTCAATTTGGACCCAACACAGATTCCAAAACTGCAGTCTTTCCCACAAAACAGAAATTCTAGTTTCTGCTTTAGATCTTTCCCTTATACCAGTCTGGGAAATAGCTACATTATAAGGCTACAGGGAATTCATGGATTTCGTTGCCTGTAAGAGCTGGCGATTTCCCCGTTGGAAAGCGGAAGACTATTCAGATATCAAAGAGGGCATCTTTCATGATATGTTTCTGGCTGGTTGTTGTTCTCATCACTGTAACATTTCTTCTCCCTCCGTTTCTCTGCTGTGCATTCAGTGAGGCGGCTAGAGGGAGCTGCTGACTAAATTGCTTCCTACACTTGGAATATTTGTGTGTGTCAGATGAAATCACATTCAAGCGAAGTTCTATTCTCAGTAGTGCTGATTTAAATCAAATCAATATATCTGTTAGTTGGGACATGATTGAAAGTATATTTACTTTACTGCATCCCCTAATAGCCCTGTCATTTAACTGCAGCTCTAGAGGCAGGGCTAGAGGAGAAGCAACTGAATGAAAATTGCCTTCCTGACTGAATATCTTCCTATGGCTCAGTTACACAAGTGTGTTCACACACACACTCGTGCCAGGGAAAGTTGCCCTCGATCTGCATGTGTGCAGCACTGCTTGTTGGGCTGCTTACCTAGTGACACGAGGATTTATAAATAAACTAAAGTAGATTAAAAAAAAAAGCAATTTCTGATGCTATATGTAAGATAAGTAGATAATAAATAGCCACTGTCTGTTCCTAGTCTGTTTTGTGGTGTGTGTGTGTGTGTGTGTGTGTGTGTGTTTTCCTCTAGGCTGTTTGATGATGTTCTTGCAGATCATTGAGAAGTTTGGGTATTCAGCTTGTAATGTCCTGGGGAGTTTTTTTCTTCTAAAAATGTGTGCATAAGCAATTAGTAGCACTCTTTACTTTGCTAGCCTTTAGATAGTGAACAAAAGATGTCTTAGAAGGCCTTTGTCCTCCAGTTGTCTCCTGCCAGGCAAACTTTGAGAGAGTTTTTGTCCATCTTGGATTCCAAGTTCACTAACCTAGTTTGATATCAGGTGACAAGGCGTTGTGCGTGCAATAATTATTCTATCTCTTTTCGGCTGTCGTCTTCAGAAATTCCTCCCAGCACTTTGCTCGGGTTGTCTTCTCCATGCTGTTGTATGAAGGTGACAATATTTAGTTTTAGTTGGAGATTAGCCCCAAGTGAGAGAATTGAGAAACCCTGATTTCATTTTACCAGTGCCGTCCCTGAGTTGCTGTGTGGTCTTCATCCAAACCCCTCTCTCTCAATTTTCCTATCTGTAAAATTATTTCCTGTCCTTCAGGGGATATATGAAGAATTAAGTAATGCTAGTACAGTCTTCATGAGCAGAAGCGACCTGTGTAGGGAGCTATTGCACTTGAATTAAGCATTAAGGGAAAATTTCCTCCTACATGCAAGCTGAATACTACCACCAAACTGATTAATTAAGTCTCATTGCTAATGAACCTGAACAACAACAACAGCATTCTGTTTAATTTCTCAAGGAAGATGCAAAGCCAGGCAGTCTATTTATTTTTGACAGAAAAATATTTGCAAACATATATGCAAATTAGAAAGAGGACTGAGACTTCTGGCAAGTTTCCAGCACAGCCATCAGTCATGTGAAGTTTGATTAAATAAATTCCTGCCTCAAGCTTGGTCCAAGAGTCCTCTTTCTTCTTCACTCTGAGCATCACTTTTAATGTCCTTATTTCAATCAGTTACAGGGAACCGTTCTCACTACCTTTTATCCATATAGTGGCTTCCTTAGGCAAGAATGCAGTTCCTATGTTCTCAGTACAGGCTGATAAAGATTTAATTCTGGATTAGATCATAGTCCATCTGTCCCAGTATCCACCCTCTGGCATCTGTTTATTTCTGATTTTTCTAAGGGAGGAAAAAGAAATTCAATGCACCTGATTGAATAGTTAAAGCAAACAAACCATTAGCAGTAGGCAAAATCAATCTTCCTAAAGGGGGTTACAGCATGTTCAGCTGCAAATGGTTGCTTTTATGTTTAGCTGTATCCCAGCTACCCAGTTGGTCCAATAAAAGATATTGCCCCAAAGAATGCTGCTTATTTTTAATATATTCTCACCCGTTACGGACTCCACTCATCAGTGGACCATTTCAAGTGCACTAATACAGTCGATTGATTCATAATTCAAAGGAGTGCATTTGCATTACACAGTATTACTGGAATAAAGTAATAAATGAAGAAACTGGAGGCTTAATGCCATATTTTGCCTCTTTCCCAACTCCCAGTTCAAATACAAATAAAAAAACAAATTACTCTGATTTCCTGCAAGTAAAGATAAATTTCTCATCCTACCCATATTGCCCCACAAATCACCTTAATTTCAAGTTTCTTCATTTTGTCTACAATCTGTTGGTTTATTTTACCATGGATATGTATAATTGTGTTTGAACTGTAGGACGAGCTTTTTAAAAAATGAGTCATTAGATTTTGCATAATTGTTGAATTTCTGAATAGGTAAAATACTATGTAATTTAACTCACCAACTTTCACAACTAGCATAATTACCATCTTCTTGTGAAGTTCACTGCATGTATATTTTAGAAATCTCACTTGGACAACCTAATTAGTTGCTCACTTAGAAGAAGCAAATTAAGAAAAACCTTGGCACCTGGTAAGATCAACCAATGGGGAGAACAAAGTTTCAAATCCAAAACCTCAATGCTGCCTGAGTTTGGACAAGTATAATTTGTTTCCAAACTACAAAGTGTTTTTCTTCATATTAATATCTAAGTAGTGGGCATCCAACTAACAAGCATATCACAGTGTTTTGGTCTGCATCCCCTGGTTTCATCAGCATCAAAGTTGTTTTTCTAGGACCCGATTTTTCCAAGATGGTTAGGCATGCAAAGATGCAGCTAGGCACATAGCTGAATTTTCCAAATGTCCTAAAATACTTCCCATTTAACTCAGTCAGGGTTAGGCACCTATCTAGCTGAAGTGCTTTAGAAAAATCCCACTAGGTGCCTGTCTGCCTAAGGGCCTTTGAAAATATGGCCTTCAGGATTAAATTTTTCAAATGAGCTCTGCAAATACTGCTTGGGAAGGAATAGATTTAGAAATCTGTCAGGTACTAGTTGTCAGAGCCTTAGGTCAGTCCACTAAAAGATTGTGTAGGATGGAGTTCCTTTTACATGCCTCTGCTGATGAAGATTGCTCTAAGGTATGTACTTGGTGGTAATAATAATTTGTTTTAAATAGCCAGCATTGATTTTTATTATAATCCTCATTGCCACACATCCACTTTCCATTGAATTATCTGCTTTCACCTCCTGGGGAACACATTAAATAAAAGCTGTGCGTTATTCACCTAAAACCTCTTGTTTGATCTTCATTTACTGCCATCTGGTACCTCTGCATTTGGTTGGCTTTCCCGTATTCATACCCGATACAGGTGTGACAGATGGTTATGGCCTTGGAGAGGGCACGGCTTGTTTGAATGCAAAGCTAATTGTGGATGGAGGTGTGTGGGTGAACTGTGGTCAGTGTAGTGGTAATATTGGGCCCCGGGGGAAAGACTTGTGTTGACATGTCAGGATATCTGTTCTAATGCTCCTGATTTGTTTAAAAATACGTTAGCAACAGCTCTTTTAGAGCAAATATGATATCAAGCTACCACTGGCTTGAGCTGCTAGGATGTGAGTGATCTAGCTGGTAGGTATATTTCAAAATAATATAAAAACCCATGAAGTTAAAATGTACAGCTTGTCTCTGATATTTGAAGGGGCTTAGGGGAAGTCGGTACTTAAGTCCCAGTGAAACTGAATGGGAGCTGAGAGCACCTTTTAAAAATCCAACCCTGAGAGCCGAAAGGTAGGCCCCTCTGCACATTTTGGAATGAGATTTTTTCACAAGCCTCTGGAGTTAAATCATTCAGGCTTTGCATACCTATGTCACTGAGGCACTTTGGTAAATCCTGCTGTTAGGCTCCCAAATTGGACGTGAGTTTTGAAAGGCACTGAGTAGCTGGCATTGAGCAGGACCAGGGCACAAAATTGTCATTTGCGCTTGTCAGAATCTACACCATTATTATCAGGGAGACTTGCTGAGGGCTCAGCATCCTTGAATAAACATATATATATATATATATATATATGAACCTGAATGCGGATTTAGGAGCCCAACCGCCATCACTCCTCTGCTTTGAAGAATTTGCCCTAAACTTTTGTACACATCTGAGCCCCTGCTAAATTATTCCTGACATTTCTCCCTCTCGAGTATTCAATTTCCTGCTTGGTCTGCAGAATCTAAATAAATCAGAATGTTTGCCTGACTCACCTAGTGCCTAATTAAATATGAAGATTACAGATGTACCAGCACTGGAAAATGAATACTGATACATTTTGCATTGAAATTTAGATTTACAATGGAATGATTTACTCCTTCCAAATTAGAAGCATTAGCCGAAGGAACAACACTCTGTACTTGTGCATGCCATAAACTGCTTAACTTTGCATTTAATCTGTTTTTGCAAACACCCTAATCTCTTCTTCTAGGAGAGCCATGCTGAGATGACACTATTGACCTATTGAGCCATCACTTCTTTCACTGGGTCTTTAAGCTGAAAGCAAGAAGCACTGTGTTATTTTTAACCAATGGCATTTCAAATTTTGTGTAATGGCCTAATCTGGGGTTTGAAATACCAAGCTAAAAATAACAGCAGGTATTTATGAAACCAACTGATATATTTGATGCGTATAGATGTAGACTATTTTTTCAAAAGACTCTCTGCACTTTATTTAATCTTAATATCCATTTTGATTCTTCTTCTTTACAATAATTTTTTTAATCACCGCCAAGGTGCAGAAATCACGTTGAAGTTGTACATTTAATGCCGAGCTCCCCAAAGCTGCTCAAACCAATAATGGACTTTGAAATGAGTAGCCTGTATGTGTGTTGTAGCTTCATGGGAGTAAGCTCGCTTTGTTTTGTATCATGCAATCACCAATTTATTGTGTTTTATCTTAGCGATATGCCTGGCTGATGAAGGGGGACAAAATGAGGGCCATTATGTTAGTTCAGGAGTATACTGCTGCTCTTCTGAGAGGCAAAATGGATGATGCATGCTATTACTGATAAACAAACACATATAGTAGAACTTAATGGTACTCAGCCAATGCATTGGAATTGTGATGAGATCTACAATCACATTCTACTTTAAGGCAGAAGGTCATTAAGCATTACAAAGAGAAAAAGGAAAGTATGCTAATAAATGCTGGCAAAGTGGTTAGAAAATAATCGCAAGAGCAGTTCTTCCCCAGTGGTGGTGGGAAGTGGAGAAACTGGGAATGGAAAACATTTATCAGAAGATCAAACTGATCTTATTGCCAACAGAAATGCAGTCTTGGTTCCCTACTTTGAGAAGTGCTGAGTTACTGCAACTCCCATTGACTTTGACAGGATTTGTGAATGTGCAGCCCCAGGCAGGGGTCAGCTGTTTTTGTGGGCCATTGCACTGAAAAAGATTCTCCAAAAACATCTATTGTGAATACCATTCCAGTTGTAATTTCACAGCAGAGATGCATTGCATCTTTAACCTATATGAAATTCTAGCTCATCTAACACATGTTATATTGGTGTAAACTTAAAAGGATTTAATTGAGATTACTTGAAGAGGCTATAGGTTGGTTACCATAGGGTTTGCATGCCCTCTTACTGTAAACTTCTTGGATGCCACAGAAGGACAGAGCTGCTATTATATTTACTCCAATCCAGATGACCCTGAACTTAAGATAACCCCACAGGAATTAGATTCTATATATGGGAAATTTATAAACTTGTTATAATTTTCCAAGTATAGAATTTAATTATTAGAGGTTTGTCTTGAATTTATCCCCTTTCCACTGCTACTACAGCAAAAATAGAGGCTGGGGGGGTGGAGGTGGGGGCGGGTCAGGTGTCCCCTTGACCTCTGCCGCTCCCCCCAACTTTTTTCCCCTGCAGCCCCTCTTCCCTCCTTTACCATTAGACCCTTCTTGGGCTCTGTGTCCTCCCCGAGCACATGTCCGATGCACATTACAGTAAAGAGTGGAAGGGGCAGAAGCTGCAGAGGGCAAGCAGAAACTAATTTGAAATGCAAGGGACCAAAAAACACTGGCTTTGAAATAAACATGTGTAGTAATTTGCATATATGCAAATCACCATGCCTGCCTACAGACTTAGTTCATACAGAATTGATGCATTTTACCTTTTTTTGCAAATTGGTACAAGTCTCAGCATGGGTACTCCACAAGCACACTTTTGAACAGCACTTTTGTACCTACTTATACATAGTACAAGCTATGCAAAGTATTAGCCCAAAGCCTAAAGGCTCAAACATGGTTCTTGCCTAGTTCATTGGGCTGGGTCCCAGCAGTTTAAAAGGTGTTTGCAAGCCATGATGACCGAACGGACCAGCACAAAGGAACCATGTGTTAATTACCACCCCCACCCCCCGCTACACATGACTGGAACCAGGTGTTCTTGTCACAAGTCCTGGTACCCTCCAGAAATTTATATGAAGATGAGGCATTGGACCACTTGGTCTGGCTCCATCCCATGGAGGGCAGGGCCACACCAGTTGCATTTGATGTGCTGAGAGAGGGGGTGACAGAGCCTCTCATCTACATAGATTTTTGGTGATGTTTGCCAGACAACTAAGGCCAGTGAAGAAACGGGAATAATTGGAAATAGAAAAGGGGGTGGGGTGGTGGGGAAGGTGCTGTTTAGCTGTGCGAGTGAAGAGGAAGCTGAAATATATTTGATATAATTCTTTACCATGAGTTTGAAAAAGCGTTGATGCTGGGGGGAACTGAGCAAAAGGGTGTTCTACCTTATTCTGATGGACTGCACAAACCTAGTCTTATGGTAGGTTCCCATCAGTATGTTTGCCCACTGAACCATGTGTTTTATAGGCATACTTACTGTAGGCTGCATTCAATTAGCTTAATAGTTGGTTTCTGTTACTGAGCACATGCTGCTTCTGGCAGCAGTTTAATGATAGATGATGTATTTAATGAGGAGGTTTTCCTGTATGTGAATATAAGACTAGGTGCCTTCTTCCACAGGCTGGTTGGGGGTGAAAAAACCTCATCTTATATTTGAGTAAATATGGTAACTTGCTGCTTATTGAGCAGAATTTAGAAAGCCACCAACCAGTCTCTGAACGGATATAATACTACGAAGAGCAGAGACATAGAAGGAATGAAATTGTTCTCCAAAGCAATTCAGGAGCCTGAAAAATATAACTGTTGGACACTAGCAGCATTCATTGTTTAGCAGATTTCTATCCATAATACTAAGTAACAACACATTTCTAACCATCCAGGGTAGATTTTCAAATGGAGCAGAGATGACTCATTTTAGGCACCTAAATATATAGTGACTGTATTGTCCAAAGTGGTCAGCAGCTCCCAGTGATCCCAACCTTTGGTGCAGAGCGTCCCAGCTGCCAGTGGAGGGTTCGAGATTGATTGGGAGTGTGGTCGGGGGGGGTTTGTTGGGGTGTTGGGGGGGGGGGGGGGGGGTAGAAAGGTAAGAAAGGTTTATTGACTTAACCAAAACACAACTACACATAGTAACAAGACGAACAATGACAGACAACGATAATTTGTGTTGGCAACTTATCAGCAGTCCCCTCTGATGCCTGATGTATGACAAGTTTCTCTTTCCACAAAGCTCAGTGAAGTCGGGCGCTCCCTGATCAGTGCTGTTCGAGAGGTACCAGGAAGGACCCTGGTATTCAGTCCTTGGGCTCCTCGAGGTCCACGGGCCCACTGATCCAGGTCAACAGCTAATTAATCCCTTTCACAGAGCTATATCTTCCTTCTGAATGATTTCCGGATGTTTCAGCCAATGTATAACTTCTGAACTGTGCTGATAACTTACAGCCATTCAGATGTTTTTTACTTCAGCTGTCCTTAGACTGACCAATAGCAGTACAAGCCTTGCATTCCTTTGATAAGGTTAATGTTAACTAGACCACAAGGCCTTACTACTTCAAGGCTTTGCTAAATTTATTAGGCCTTACTTTATAGAAGGCCTTACTACACCTTAAACTTTAATTAGGCTCTTAGCAACAACATATAGCTTAATATCTAAACAAATGACAGAAAAACACTTGGTCTAATCTTCATAGAGCCTTCAGCAAGCATCTTTATCACACAGACATAATTTTCAGCTGTCATACAGAGTCCTTTGGAAAATCTGTGGCTTATATTTCAGCAACAGCTTTTGATGCAAGTCTCGAGCAAGCTTCGACTTTATGCCTCTGAAGCAGATTCCATATACCTTAATGGCTCTACCATCACCAGTCTAGTTTATGTTAGGGCAATTAAATGTGTATGCAGAGTATAGGGGCAGATATAGGGTTCTCTAAAGTGGTTCCCAAAGTGGGATGTGGGAGCAGCAACCCACCATGCTGCGGGAGCCTCTGAGAAGTTTCTAAAGTCCTAAAGCAAGTGAAAATACCCCTTCATTCCTCCTTCTTGCTTAGAAGTGGCCCCTTCCCCTCCTTTTTCGCTCCTGCCCCAACTCCCCTGCCTGTCTCTGCTCATTCTTCATGGTTGGGGGCAGGGAAGTTCCAGAGCCAGCTGGGCTAAGTGGGGCTGGGCTCAGCTGGGAAGGGGACATTGGCAACAGGACAACTGGAGATTTTCCCCAACCCTGTCATCACAGCATGGGGAAGGGGAGTCCTCATCCATCCTTGCTGCCTTTGTCCCCATCCCCAGCTGAGCCCAGCCCCTGCACAGCAGGCAGGAATGGCGTTGGTGCTTCTCTGCTGTCAGGAGAGCAGGGGCAGGGAAGGGGGGTTTCTATGAAAAGGAAGAGTACAGGAGAGAGTGTTTTCACCTGCCTTAGGAACTTTAACAAGTCCCCAGAGGCTCCTATGGTGTGGTCCAATTCAAACAGGATGCAGCCGCACCACTGCACCCCACCTGGATCCAGCCCGGTGGAGTAGATTTTACATTTTAATTCATTCTGTTTATTCTCTCCACACACAGATTATAGATCCAAGAATAGCTGGGCAGGCTGTGAGGGGGGGCTGCTAAAAGACTGAACTTTATTTCCAGAATATTTTTACGTAAAATCAGGCGTGTGCAAGAGTTGGAATGCTCCGATTCCAGTATTTACTATTGCAGTGAGTTCCTTCCTGAGGGATGGTGAAAATATAAGCCAAAGTTACTGGTTCTGGATCAGACGTTACCTTGAATTTTGTCTTCTGATGTTTACAAATGTTGTTGTTGTTGTTGTAGTTTGGTTTCCAGTTCCTAATAGTATATGGTATGCTTCACAAACAAGGAGTGGGGAGGGAAGGAATGTCCATGCCTCAAATAGCTTGTAAATGATATAAAAGATGGAAAAGACAACAAGCAGGACAGCAGGAAGAAGATTGGATTGGGAGTTAAACAGTAAGAAAAAGCAGATGCTACATATTAAAATTCATAAGTTTATTTTGGGTGACATGACCCAGCTGCTAGCATCTGTAATGATGTCCAGTATTAAGTCCTTTGTCTTAAATACTTGTTCATATGCTTACTCTCTGTGGCATGAAGTTGTTTGTAACTACACCAGCATGCTTCAAGGACAGATTAAATTAAAGACCTATATGACTTGCCTTTTTAAGTGAGAAATATCTTTAAACGTTAGAAAAAAAACATACTATATTAAGTATGCATTTACAAATGGCATAAGAAATAAATGTACAATATAAACTTGTGCTTTATACCTTAATGCATCGTGGTAAGCCATTTAAAGTTAACTAACATTTGGTTGTTTTGAAACTTTAATTAGCATTTAACAAGAAAGCAACAGTGTAGCCAATTAGAGATCTAAGCAATAACAGAAACACACTGCCATTTTCTAGCAATTAATTGATAACTAGCTTACCGTGGGCAAATAATTAAATGAGAAAACATTTTGAGCAAATTGAAAGCACTGATGCAAATGAGTTCTGCATTTATTCTTTTCAAATTCACTGACCACATCATTTAATCTGTCAGAAACAGAGAAATCCTGAATTATACAAAATATGTACTCCAGCTGACTAACCAAAACCTGAAGTAACATGTCAGTTTCTGGAAACTTTAATTGCTTTGGTGAAAGAACATCTTGAAAGAAAGGAAAGAAAAGAAAGGAAAGGAAAGAAAGACGGACAGACCCAGTAATGAAGACATTTTGCAAATGATTTTTGGTGAGCCACATGGTAGTCAAGACAGTCGATAGGCAGCTGTCCATTGATCTGTGTCTGTTTGGCAGGCTGGTTTCTCTGTTCTATGTGCCTGAGACCAATAACACCAAACACCATCACAGGTGATGCACGTTGAAGCTATGCAACCAACTGTTACCAGCACATCTTTCCCACGAAGAAAAAATCTCAATCAGTTTTGAAAACAAAAGGGGTTGCTGCTACAACACTGCTAATGTTGACAGGAGACATGGCTTTCCACCTTTCTGCAGACTGAATAATAAATGAACTGCTTGACAAAGAAGAATATGAGTTAGCAAAATTGTTCGGTCCTTTCTTCCACTGGATGTAGAAGCAATTGCTAGGAATAACTCCTTAGAAACAAGAAATATCCCCACACTTGACACCTGAAGCACAGCAATCTCAAGTATACTGAAGAAGAAGGAGTTTCATTTTGACTCAAACTTCGTCTGTCTATGATATCTTCCTTTTCTGGATGAAAATAGGGAGGTGAAATTGCCTATGTTCTATTAAGCTTTAAACACTATGGCCGTGCGAAGCTTCAGTCCCTGATTCGATTCAGTGGAGATTCAGCCCGATTCGGTGGCCGAATCTCTGAATCCGAATCAAATCAGAGGACCCTTTAATCTCTCCGAATCAAATTGTAACCCTCTGAATCGATATGGAGAGATTTGGAAAGATTCAGTGATTCGGACATAGACAGCTTTAAATGTTTTTTTCTACATATCTCAAGGTAGCAGGCGGCTCGTGAATGCTGTGATGGTGGGACACATGGAGTATCCCACAGAAGCGCAGGGGGCTCCACAGAGCGCTCAGCAGCAGACCCAGAAGTGAACCAGAAGCACTTCAGTCCACTGGGGAGCATGCTGGGGGGGCCTCCCATGCCCTCTCGGCTCAGCGACTGGTGTCTTCTGGGTCTGGGGGGGGCACCCAGGGTCCCACACATGGAGTATCCCACAGAAGCGCAGGGGGCTCCACAGAGCGCTCAGCAGCAGACCCAGAAGTGAACCAGAAGCACTTCAGTCCACTGGGGAGCATGCTGGGGGGGCCTCCCATGCCCTCTCGGCTCAGCGACTGGTGTCTTCTGGGTCTGGGGGGGGCACCCAGGGTCCCCGTATGGCCAGTTGCCGAGCTAGGGGAGCACAGGGAGGCCCCCCAGCGTGCTCTCTGGTGGACCCAGAAGTGGACTGGAAGTACTTCTGGTTCACTTCCAGGTTTGCCACTGAGCACATGGGGGGCTCCCCCAATGCTTCTGTAGGATGCTCCATGCACCCCAGCATTGCAGCTTTTACACTCAAGGTGTATAGAAAAAACATTTAAAGCTGTGTCTATGGCCAAATTGCTTCTTATCTGAATCAGCATCAACTCTTCAGATTCGGATTCAGTTGAATCAATTCAGGGACACTGATCCGAATCAATGAATTGAATCACTGTCCCCGATTCAGGCCGAATCTGAATCAAATGGGGCCTGCTTCGCACATCCCTATTAAACACCATCCATCCATTCAAATGGAATAGACCCCAAGAGTTCTCCAGCCACCATTTCCTTTAGACTTTGTAAAAGCTATTACCTCAATCCCTAGGAAAGCAATGGAGTATTTTAACTTTTTATTTTACTCAATGTCACACTAAAAATATCCAAGGGAGATAATCAAATACTGCCAGGTTTTTAACATCCTTCTAACATATTGGCAGCCTAAACTACTAGATGGTTTCTCACTTTTTCCTTAAGGTCTCTTCCCAAAACCCCCCCGGCCATGGTTCTTTCCTCATTTATGCTAGTGTAAATTGGAAATAATTCCACTTAAGTTTTGCTAGTGTAAAACTGGCTTGTGAGAGAGGAGAATCAGATGATGTGGGGTAGGTATTCCCAAAAGAAACAAATTGGTTCCAAGTTGTAATATATTCTGTAGTTACCCAATGGTGAAGTTGTGAATGTTATAGGACATTTAGAAATGTAAATTGAAATTAGTTCCTTTTAATCCTCACAATTTGTCATAGCCTCTCTGGATCCATAGGGCTAGGGAAGCATTTGAAGCACTGCAGTTGGACAGTACAGGCCACAAAGAGCTTATACCTGTTCTCTAGCTTGACATGGTGTTATGATGAGGACAGACTACTATAACACTACTTTAACACTACACTATAACTTTGTTATAGCGTCCAGGCTGGTGTTCTGAGAAGCATGGTTTGTAAAATCCTCTGCATAGGAGAATTATTGGAGGAGGTGACTAAGTCAAAGGCTCCTATTTATTTGGGCTTTGTACTTTTGAGGCAGACTTCGAGGTAAATGATATCGTAATAAAATGGAGCAGTATGATAGCAGGTAAGCACCCAACTGCTTCACGTGGGCTTAACTCTGCCAATACCAAAGATACAACTCCGGTTGTGAGTTTGGGCATCATTGAGCTGTCTTGAAAAATCCTATTCTAATGCTCGATATAGTCAGTGACCCATGCAGGAATTGTAATAGTACAAAAATCTAAATCCATGCATAGAATATCAATCCATCGTTCAGTATTGTCCTTTAATAGATGTGTTTTCATCCATTATTTTTCTTTCTACAATTCCAAAAAAGCTCCCAGCATAGTTCAACTAAAATGTCCTGCAGCATTTGTCTCTAAAGCAGTTGTTAACCTATAAACTATTGCAAGCAGTTTGTGGAATAAGACATAAATATTGCATTCTCCCAGCACATTCTATAGATTCACTGGAGTGTTGTGGTTGTAATTACAGGGGATTGTGAAGAGTGGAATAAGAGGTGTACTAAGAGACCATCATGGGTCTGAAGGTGAAACACAACTGTGAGAAAATGCCTCCTGAAGGGTCCTCAACATATACGTACATCAAGCAAGTTCAACAGGTGCTTTTTTTATAGCATGCACAGCATATACTGCAGTACACATCCTCCTGTTGTATTTTCTCCAAGAATCATTTTATTCTTTCAATGCATTTTTCAGGGGGTCATTTTTTTTTCATTTTGATTTGGAGCTGGGTGCCCCCCCACCCCCCAAACCAAACAAAACCCCCCAACATTTTCCAGAGTTATTCTGCTAAAGAATGAAAGGAAGTGTGTATCCACATAGAATGACTGCCTGCTGACAGTGGTACCCTCCGTTGGGACTGAGAGGGAGCAATGAAGTATTAGCTCATTTCTTGGTGTTTAGTCTTCCTGTTTCCCTCAATGAGGGATCTGATCTTTCCTGGTTTGGTAAGAGGACACACATCACTGTTCATTTGTCCAGGCTGTTTTGAGCACTGTGAATATGATTTCATCAGAGTTTATAAATACACCAACACACAAGACGAGTGATAACATTTATTTTATTTATGTCTGAAGAAGGTAGCACCTTTTAGTAGTGGAGTGTTTGTATTGTGAAGGTGGGCCACACATTCTTTATTTAATAAGAACCTAAATAATGATATAAAATTGAGCATTTTAAGCACCAGACATACGATATTTGCCGACAAGCATCCATTTTCTTCTGCCTAAAGCAGCAAAAGCACTGTTTGAAGAAATACACAGATATTTTCTTCTTAAAGGCACTTAATGAAATCCTGTTAAGACATTAGGGTTTGAGTTAAATACGGAGAAATGAGAATCACATTCTTTGGGATCTCTTCAATCTAACCCTTGCTTAGCGAGAGTGTTCTGATTCATTAGTTTATCTTTAGGTATAATCAATAGGTCTCCTTGAGCTTTTAATTTCTGTATCTCATTATATACAAATTTTTAGTAATAGAAATAAAGAAAATGTCAAAGAGCTATTAGCTTATCCCATTGTTAATGCAGGGCTGTTCCTTAGAGAATATTCTTAAGATTTTGTGCTGGTTTAAATAACTGTAGTGTTGGTGCATGCCTAATTTCAACCTAGTCATTGAGAATATTTCAGTCTACTAGACGCTATATAGTCACCTGTGATCATTTGCTAATATTCAGCTTAGTTTCTGTGTAAAATTTTACCATCATGCCGCCGCTTATCTGTTTTCCCTTTCTCCTTTAATTCTTCTTAGCCAGGTTCTCTTCTGAATAATATGGAGTTAAATCCTATCCCATATTCCCCAAGGGAATACTAGTTTTGTCTCCTGATTTTCCAAGGATTTTTTTTCCCCAGTCCTTTTCCCACTGATACTCCCGAATAGCTAAGGAGAAAACAGGTGGTGGGGACCCAAAGGTATCTCTGTAGAATAGATAGCTGTATTTAATTTATTTGCTTTTAATCATCTCATTACTAGATTTCATTATCACAAAGTCAGAGCTGCATTCATTTGCCAGGAACCTTTAGATGATATGCTTTAGGCTGCCACACTTCTTCATGTATCATGTTCAAGGTTGAAAAATATATAATTCATACGTCTTTTCTGATGCAGTGCCAGAGTTGTGAAATAATCCCCGTAGGCCCCATTCCTTCTACAGCTGTATGAAGCTGAAACCTGGCTGTGAACCATACACGATGCTGCTCACCAAAGGGCTTGCTTCTGCTTCCACTGAAGTCAGCTGCATAACTTCCATTGACTTGAGTTCAAGCAGAATTGGGCACAATGTGTAGGGGAAACAGGTGCCTAGGATCATGGTGGATTGCTTTTGTGTTAGCATTTACAGATGTTATGAGATACTAGAGCTGAAGCACAGTCCAACCTTTTCCCAACAGGTTTTCAGTTATGCTCACCAGCTGCTGCTAGCAGGAATATTAACAGAAAGTATCTGTTCAATGGTTATTAATTGGGTGTTTAATTTCACTGGCATTTACTACGCACACATGTAAATTGATCTGCAACTAAATGGAAAATAAGATATGAAAACATATATTTTTCATTTCAGTGCCATCTTGAATCTCTCTCACTGGATGAGTTTTAGGTACAAATATTAGTATATAGCGCATGATTTAGAACAAAAATATTAATTATGTAGCATTATTCATCCAGTGGCAGTGGACTGTCTCTAATCTTAAGTGACTTGTTCTTCTTAGTATGCTTATCACAGTACAAATGTGAAGAAACTCTTTCTGAGACTTTCTCATTTAAAAAAAAAAAAATCAGATTTTTATTCTACAATTCAACAGCCTTAAAATGTCATTTTGAGGTGAAATCTGGCAAAATTAGTTATGCATTTATTTATGATCCACATTTATTCAAATTACTCTGAAAAATGTTTACTCTATGGATTGAGCTGCTATGATAGGGATGACAACCTTGGATTCCTCAGGAAATGTCCTATATTCCTTCCATATAAAAATAAAGCCCCTTTGAGGGGGGTTATACTCTGGTGGCCACTTCCACCCACTTAGAGCTTTTTTATGGCACCAGACTGTCATAAATTGGCTCTTGTACAATAACATTTTATCTCATTTTTTCCCTGCAGGGCTTAGAGTTGGTCCCAGGCATATCGTAATTAAAAATGTTTCTAACTAATTCACACTTCATGGTGTTGAAATGTTAACCAGAAACTTCCTAGAGTCTAGGGCTACACTGGACATCCCTTCTTCCCATTCAAGGAAGCATGTTCTGAGAGGGTTTGTGGTCTTGCACGGCAACATAGCAAAAAAGAGTTAAATGAATTCACCCCTGAGCCAGTACAGGTTGCTTCCACAATACATATACTAGAGCTCTAACATTAAATGTCCCTCTTCCTTTGGGATGCTATTCCAAAGCCTATCTGACCCCAACATTTCTTCCGGACTGGTAGCCTACTTGTTTTCTTCTACTGGCTTAGTCTCGTTTCTCTAGGTTTCTAATTGATGATATGTGCCCCTTTACTGCAACCTTAACATGGGCATTGTTACTAGTGGAGTTTGAATTCCAGAGCTGTTAGAATAGAGGTGAAGTTTTAAATGTGGAAATACAAGTGTTCCTGCATTTCTCTGGCCTTCTTCATAAAATCTCTGGCTTTATTGACCAGAGCCTTCACTTTCTCCCTTTCCAGCCTCAGTTGCTCCCTCACGTCTCTAATCAAGGTCTTAGCTCTTTATGTGCTATCAGTGAGTCCTTTGGTAGGCCCTTTCTTTGAGATCCGAGTCCAGATACCCATTCTGATCTCTATTTTTCTCTTTTACGGCTTTCTGCCCTCGCTACAAACCTCTCAACTTGACTTTAGTCTGCTCTCGCTATTTACGGTGCTAGTTTTGAGACTCCTGCTCACTTGACAGTACTGCAATCAGGATGGCTGCCGTCAGTTGTATGTTTGGCCATAAGTGAAACAAAAGTATCACGGTCAACTTTTGCCTTAGATGCAAGCTTTTATGAGATTCAGAAAGCATAGTTAGTTTTGTTTGTTTTAATTATAGCATAATTAAAAGAGTTCCACATGGGTGGATGCGTCCTGAGTCCTGGCATGATGGGGAGCAGAAACACAGAGATGCATCAAAGGGTGAAAATATTAGGACTGAATGCCAAATGTGCAGTGTAGAAGGTACATTGTGCAGCTGGGCCTCTGATTGATGGGCCTCTCACCCCCCCCCCCCCCCAAATTTTTCCCCAAGTTTGTTATATTCAGCATGCATCTAAGCGATTAGATTCTGTATTTCAGGGCAGGTGATTCATGAGAGGTGTGCATATTTGCTTTACCAATTGCTTAGTCCAACTTGCAGGAATGAAGTGAACAAACATTTCTCCTGCAACAGCAAATTTCATTAGATGTTTGTGATGTCATTCAAATTACAGCAGTTCAGCTACTCTTATGATCCTTTGGTCTCTTAAGTAGATTTTACAGTTTGCCAGTATTTTTTATTTCCAGCAGGGTGCATTGTGGTTGTGCTGTTCAGCGTTTTCCTTAGCATCAACTTCGCTGAAAACTAGTGTTTTTTTTTTTTTTTTCTGCAGTAGTTTGCTCTAAGGGAAATCATTACCAAACATTAAAGCAAAGGCAGTCTGTCATTTCTTAAAGATATGCAAAGAATTGCTTCCAGCTGAGATGAGTTTGGCCAGGTTCCTACTGACTCGTACAGAAAGAGACCCTTTCTTGGCTCACTTGCATGAGATGATGTTGCCCAGAGGCCATGCCGATCTTGTAACCAGTGTAGTCCAGGCCCCCAAAACCAGTAAGGTGAGGGAACACTCCTTTAAATTGGCTAAGTCTGATGTAGTGATGGGTTGCCACTTTTAAAATACAAAGATACCATGAGTACCTTGCTTATAGGTAGAGCTGGTGATTTTTTTTTTTTATTTAATCAAAGCTGTTTTTTCAACAGGAAAATGGGTTTTTGATTAAAGTATGTCTCCTTCTATGGGGGATTATTTTCCTTTTAATCCAGATGCCACAAAACTGATGTATTTTGGTCAAAAATCAAAATATTTTGATTTGGGTGTGCTGTCAAAGTGTTTTATCGGAGTAGTAGTTTGATACTCATGTTCCCATTCTGCTTTATTGGACTGGTCGCCTTGGATGGACTACACCTCTCAGGAGGTCCCACCTTTGTTCTCCGAAAGAGAGGGAAAGACTAGGGGCAGTCGGCATCGTGGCCAGCTGTCTGAGTGGGGAGAGCCCAGCCTGTAGAATAAAATGGGAGCACTAGGCAACAAGCTACAGCTTCTCTGAGGGATCAAAACAGCCTTTCCAACTTGTCATTTCTTTGCTTCAGCTGCTGAAGTATTTTGGCATTTTAACTTAATTGTTGAGAAGTTTAACACTTCACAAAACTCCCACCCCCAATTTCCTGCCCAGCTGTATTCATAATAAAGTGTCTGTCTCAGCATCCCTGGAGCATTGGATAAATAATATATAAAATATAAATCCAGGATATTTTCATCCAGAAGGAGTTTGGGTTTGCAACACTTTACAAAGGAGCATCCTCATACTCTTAGTAGCACTTCCACAGCTGAAGTCCTTCTGTTGAGAAACCCTTCCCTCCAATTCCCCAGTGTTTAGCCCTGGACTTTCTTAGCTTGTTTGCTGCTGTCAAGGAGGCCTGCTGAAAGGACTCTGTTTATTGGGCCAAACTGGTACAAAGATTTAAAGATGAAGAGCTCAGTATGTTACCGTGAATCCAGGGATTAACATGGGAGCCCCTGAGAGCTGCTTCATGGTAGTCTTGTATGCTATCCTACGTAGGTGGATGCATGCAGCCAACTAGACTTTTGGAATAATGGTTCCTTTCAGTCCAGTAAAAGCAATGAAGATTCAAAACAATAAGTACAGTAAATATTATGCTGATGAATCTGGGATGTTACAATTCAAAGTGGACTTGTATCTAGCTAAGGGCCTCACCCCCAAAATGTATTTGCTTAACTTTGAAGAAGTGCGGGCTGGAGATTTTTTTTTAAGAGTCCTTCACCAAACACTTGCTTGAAGCACTTGTTTGACTCTCACAATGTTCGTGGGAGGGAAGCGTTGTTATCCCACCTGTGATCATGGGGAAACTGAGGCTGAAGTGTTGGTCACTCAGTGCCTGTGGATGAGAGCTACAATACTAGTCTTGTGGGACCTAACTGCTAATGCAGAGAGGAAGGGCATCCTTTTGTCACCAGCTAGTAGAGGAGCAAACCTCGCTATCACCACTTTTCTTTTGGATATATTTAATTCTTGTAGCTTAATTTCCAGCAATATAGAAAATGAGTTTTGTGAATAACAAACCAGCATGGAAACATCTGTGAATTAAGTACATTTCCTGCCTGTTATTTCTTTTTTTTTTTTTGGTCTTCGTTTTTTCAATGGTTATGCAAAGAATCTAAAAGTGCATGTGAATAAGTACACAAATGAGAAGACGTAATTAAGATTCAGGAGTTCTTGACTTTTTTCAACAATTTAATCTTATGTGCTTTAGGCTAAAAGAAGCTTGGTATAGCAAGTCCCTGTTAAAATACTACATTTTATGGCCTCTTAATCAAAGATTCTTGACAATCTAATAATGGGCTACTCTGCTGTTAGTGACAACTGTATTGCAATAGGGCAGCTGTTAGATATTGCTTCTATCATTGTCGATGTCTGTGACGGAATTTAGGTTTATACACAAATTCTGTACACATGCCTTGCAACAGAAAGAACCGGCCCTTCGGTGAAATAAATTTAAATGGAAGGCTCCGGTTAATGCTTGGAGGATCTGGAGCCCTGCACTGGGAGGCCACAAGCATTGACTTATTGGAAAGACACTGCGCAACATCCAGATTTACAAGAGGACTCTTGTTTTCTGATATGGCAGCACTTCAGCATCTGTTGCTGTGATTAATCTAGGACGTGTTTCTACAAATGTGCTTGCTCTTCAGAACCGAGGAGGTTAAGGTCAACCATTTAGAAAGATAATAACAGCAATTTGTGAAGGTCTCCCTGTGCTTTTAGGCCTCTCTATTGGAATATGTAGGTGCATTAGCCTGGACCAGGCAAATCACTTTAACATTGACTTCAATGGGGTTATTGGTGTGCCTAAAGGTATACACGTTCTGGAGTGCTTTGTTGGGTCAGAACCAGGACGTTCAGCCCTGTCCTAGACTGAAACCCTATTCTGTAGAAGGCCCTTTTCTCACCTTCACCCTATCACTTTTATGCCCCAGGAATTTTTCTGCAGCTTTTGAGTTCCAGTGGCACAAAAGCCTCCAAAGTGAGTTTTATCCAATTTTAACACAACGCCATGAATTGATCCAGCTTTTCTAAGAGATGGGATGTTCACTCAGAAGGGCTATGAGTTTGCTAGAAGCTTTTGATTGTACCTGTTCTGAACATTACAGTTGCAGCAAGCTCTCAAACAGTGGGATTTTAACATGATTTTGTGACTTGCTGAGAGCATCCAGCAGATCCTTAGCTTTATATAAATTGTTCATTTGTGTGTGTTCAAAATTCCTGCAGACTTGCAAGTCTAATCTGCGTGTCCTGTTCCTAGAAGTTTTACACATTCATCTCTAGGTTAATTTTTAACTGCCTATTTTGCATTTTACAATCACTGTGCATGCAGTCTTACTCTTCAGGCTGTTTGGGCATGCAAATTCCTGTGTAGTTTTGAAAATCTGGTTCATACTCTCAAATACAAAGTGCATCTTGGAAAGCGGTGAAGATTTCCATTGCAAATTTGCAGATTCAGCCACCCAAGAAGCATTGAGTTGGAGTTTTATGGCTAAAGCCATCTTTGAAAACCTGAGTTCTCATTTATATCTGGCCTTTACATGGTATCTCCTTGCATACTTGCATGCATTCCTATGCTGCATATGCCCCAGCATTACCGTATTTACTCATCTTATATATTGAGCCCCCAATAGTTAAATTTTATACATACAATTTTTTAAATTTGTTATAATTTTCCAGGTATAGACTCTAAGTACTGGAGGGCTGTTTTGAATTCCCCCCCTCCCCCCCCACTAATAGCAGGGAAATCAGTGGCTTGCTGGGGGGAGGGGGTGTCAGGTGACCCTCTTGCCCTCTGTCCCCTCCACTCCCTCTCCTTGCAGCCTTCCTCCCCCACCCTGCACCCCTAGCTCCATACAGCCTCTGCCTCTCCCTCCACTGTCCCCAGTCTTTGCCTTTTCCTTCCATGTTCCCCCCAGTCTTTGCCTTTTTTTCTCCCCACCCCTTTACTATCAGACACTGCTGGAGCTCTTCCCTTCTAAAGCACAGCAGGTAGATGTCATGCAGAAGTGTTGGTGCTGCTGACTGGCCAGGCAGGGGAAGGAGTTCCCATGTGCTTCATGCCTCGGAGGGAACCCAGCCTGAGCCAGACCCAAGCTTTGCCTCATGGGAAGGGGAAGGGGACAGGTAGGCAGCAAGGGCAGAATCTGTAGAGGGGAAGTGAGAGGGGACACTGACTCAGGACCAGAGTCAGAGCTACAGCAGCCACCTGACTATCCTCCCCCACTCTGCCTTGTATAGGACAAGGGGCTTTTTTCACCATGCTGAATGGGGGGGAAATTTCATCTTATATTTGAGTAAATATGGTAATTCTTTCCCTCCACTCCATGGTTGCAAAAGAGCACAAATGCAAATTGTACCTCTGTTTATGCATGTTTGACTTGATGCTGTACAGAAGTCTGCACCTGTAAAGTTAATGCATGTCACTTATGAGCATAAGGTTTTGCATTCGCACAGGTAAAGGCTCAGTATATATTAAAATGGCTCCTATATGTTTAAAAAATGGTTAGCAGAGAAATGCTGGTTCTAAAATATTCAATGCAGATATTTTAGTTGGCTGGCAAAATGAGTAAATATGGGCTTGTGGGCAGCAGGCTTTTGCACTGGAAGGTCTCGGCAGTCTTCCTTTGAGTGAAGATAGAGTAAACTATTACAGTTTAGAACAGAATGAATCTGCATTGTATTTCTGTTGCAGTGTGTTTATTTAAAATGACATCAAATATATATCAGGTAAATGGTCTGGTGGAACAAAACTACAGACAACCATACTCTGTATAACAGACAGTAATGTTAGGTTTTTGCAATTCTCAAAACCTTTACCTGGCTTTTTGCTGGTAATCAAGTCTGGTGGACGAGCAACCCTTAGTGGGGTTTTATTTTGAGTGTTTTTGTTAGTCTATAAGGTGCAAATCCCCCCTGCCTTCTATTTGAAGAAGTCCATATGTTGATGTTTTCTTGCTCTGACACCAGCTTTTGTTCTGAAAACATTGTGTATAGCTTGGGCATCTTTGTATTTCACTGCGAATTCCCTTGCTCTT
>NW_005842923.1:139428-198290 GCF_000455745.1 Alligator sinensis
TCTTTCCCTCAATGCACTTTTGTCTGTTAGCTCACCGTGCGTAACAGTGAGAGACAAAAGCAGGACAGTGCAGTCATTCTTCTACTAGTGTCCAATTATGACCGACTTCCAAGGGGGAATTCCTCTGATGGTAACGGAGGGAATATTGAGACAGAATTTCTTGTGTTCCTTGACAGGGGACAATCTGCTACACTAATCATTTTATGAAACAAAGCAGCTTTTGCTTAAGATCCATTTTGCAAACTGTTTGACACGTTTCAGGAGAAGGATAATTACCAGGCACTGTTGGAACTTTCTGTGCCTTGTATCGTGCACATCTCGAGGCAAAGTATGCAATATTACATGCTTTACTAGCCACTTTTATGATAAATTAGAAGGCAGGGCTAATTTTAGCCTTAATCTGTGTAGCTAGGGCTAAAAGCCTCTAGCTGGCTAGAAGGAGATGGAATGAGGCCTGTTTATCTTCCACAGCTAGGTGGTGCAGCCTCAAAGCGCGACTTAAGTGCACAACTTAAACCTCTCCACCCCTCCCTGTAACCATCCGAGAAGAGGGATGGTACAGATACCTGTCTGGTAACCCTCTGGCCCTGGAGGAGAAGGCGGCAACACATCTTCAGAAGAATAGGTGACATTTGAAGCCTGTTGGGGAATGGAATAGGTTAACAGAAGTGAGCTGGTTTCAGGTACATGTAATACAGATTTTAAAACAAAGGTTGGGATGGAAACTGAGAACAAAGCTGGCCTGTGAGTAATTGAAGTGACTTTTCACAACTGGCATTTGAAATATTCTAGGGTACAAACTGCCCAAGTCAGCAGAATATGAGAGTAAACCATAAACTGGACAGGGCTGCAGAATGGGCGTCTGGAAACTGAGGGGGTGGGGGGAGGAGGGGAAGAGGAGGAACTATTTTCTGCTTTTTGGAAGGCAGGCAGGGACAGCAAGTGTCTAGATGATGAACTATTGGTCTGCTGGTATTTCCTGTTTTTGCCAAGGCTGGGACTTGATGAGAATGAATCAGTCTTTTAACTGTGGCCTTTCCAATGATGAACTGAGGTGGGGAGAATAAGAATTGTAAAAGTAAAAAGGGATTTCACATTGCCTGTTAGAGAAAACTGTTGTAGGGTGCAGAGCCCAGCGAAGCTACAGGCTTCCTCGTATGGTTCTCTAACCTTTTTCGATCTCAAAGCTGTGTGCCTGTGGGAGTTGATATGTACATGGGACAGTAATTCAGAAAAGATTAATAACATTTGAAACACTCTGGGTGCTTGGGCTGTGGGGTGTTACGCTCCCACAGGTTTTCCTGTAGGGGTATTTGGTATCTGCCAGGAGATGCTTGGACCCCAGGAAAGCAATGTGGGGTCCAGACATTAGGACTGGTAAGCAGGAAGCTTAGATTCTGATCTTGCCTCTATCATTATCCTGCTATTTGATTCATGTTTCTGATTTCTTCAGCAGCCCTTTGTATTTCCTGTATATTTAGACTGAGAGATTCAGAGTGGTGATGTCTCTTCATTTATGTTTGACCAGCACATAGGGTCTAATGCAGTCCACGTATCAACTGAGGCCCCCTGGTGTTAATGTAGTATGAAGAACTGGGGTATGTATTTACATAGTCCAGTTGCTTCTGCATAGGTAGTACTATTAATTTCCTCCATTTTTTTTTTTTTTTTTTTAAATCTTGCCTCTTCAAGTAAAAGAGAGAAATGGTTTGTGGCTTGAATTGCAGGCTCTGTGGAGGTCACTAAAACAATGATTAATAAATGATAAATAAAAGATGCTGCAGTGAAAAATCAATAAAAAACTCAATTGAAAATATAGCCTACCAGGTAATGCAGCCCTTTGGTGTTTTACAGGTTGACGTTAGTTGTCATGAGGTAGCCTTCTATTAAAATATCAGTTTTTCCTTAACACTCACCATAGGTGCCTGTAATGGGGACTATCAGTTGACTTTTTCTTAGATGTTTAAAATAGTTCTGGGTGAATTTGAAGAAATTTGGAAGTACAACTTGATTCTCAGATGTGTTGAATGTTATTGGCTCATAAGAAACTCTAAACTCCAGGGAAAGTGCAGTTCCTTTCAGCATTTGGCACTCAGTTTGGAGGAGTACTCTAGTGCTTGGATGCACACTCATACTGCAGTGGAATCTTTATGACCAAATATTAGGCTGGAAAATCGTCTAAAAATAAGCTTCCTCATAAAACATCTAGTAAGTCTCAAACTCGGCTGCACAGCTGGCCAGGAATTTTCCAAATATTTTTTTTATGTAGGTAAATGCCGTTCATTGAAACTGTTCATAGGAATGCTTTCATTTTCTTGACTTAAATGTTCTGAAGAAAAAAAGGCAGACAAGGTCCTTTGGGTAGATGCAATATCTTTTATTAGACTAACTAAATAACTGGAATAATTGCTCTTTGCAAGCTTTCGGGCACAAGCACCCTTCTTCAGGCATATAGAGAGCCTGCTGGTGAATTGTGTGCTCTCCTGGGTTGAGTAGAAGCCAAAAAAAAAAAAATACTGTTTTTGAAGGAGGTTTTATTTCTTCTGCAACAGTCTCTCATTTGAAGTATTGATTTATTTTTTATACTAAAAGATGGCAAAACAACAGTAGAAATAAGAACAACTTGCTTAAAAACTGTCCAGATGAAATATTTGATATTGTGTTATTCAAATTGGTGGTTGGTGGCTTAATTGGAAGTTTGGAATTATTATCCCAGGTTGCAATGAGGAAATGTACTGGAATCACAGTCTCTTGAGGAATTTGAAACCCTATCTCTTCCATCACAACTTTTAGAGAAGCCACAAAGAGAGAGAGAGTGTGTGTGTGTGTGTGTGTGTGTGTGTGTGTGTGTGTGTGTGTGGGTGTGGGTGTAGGTGTAGGTGTAGGTGCACTGTACATCTGTTCTGTTGCAGGTTTAAACCAGTTTCTGATTACATAAACTGGTTTATGTGTAATGTCTGTCCCTAGCCCTGAAAAGTAGACCAGCACTCAGCTCCCCAAGAAGTCCTAGTGAGTTTCTGGAGCAAATTATTGTGGGTTTTTAACTTGGCTCCTGTCATAGTTATGTGGGGGGGTTTTTATAGGACAATATTCTATCTAGGATGATTCCTAAATATTTAGGAGGACCATTATAACGTAGGAGTTGGTTTCTGAAAACAATAATGGGTTGATAATTAGCTTGTTTATTATTCAACTGAAATGTAGACTTCCATTTTTTCCCAGGGTTTGGGTGCAGGCATCATTGTTAAAAGTAGGTATCTAAAGGATTTGGATCAGATGCGAGCATTATTTCTGCTCTGGAGAGCATAACCAGGCTATGTCATCAGCAAATATACATTTTCTTGAGGAGGTACTTGGGAGGTTATGAATGTAAAGATTAAATAGAAAAGCACAAGGACTGATCCCTATGGGAGTCTGTTGTTCAATTTCTGTGGTCTACTCTTAATGTTAGCAGAAAAAATCTGGAACCAGAGAAAATGAGGGTTGGAAGGGACCTCAGGACTGGAGGTCATCCAGTCCAATCCCCTGCTCAAAGCAGGGCAGTCCCCAGCCAGATCATCCCAGTTAAGGGTTTGTCTAGCTGGGTCTTAAAAACCTCCAAGGATGGAGAGTCCACCATCTCTCTGGGTAACCCGTTTTAGTGTTTTACTGTCCTCCTAGCAAGCAAGTTTTTTCCTAATATCTCACTACCTATTCCTAAGCATGTTGTCTAACAAATTAGCAATTTGAAGACAACATATGATGTCCAAAAACTTTAAAATGAGTCCTTGTCTCCAGACTCTATCATATGCAGCTGAGACATAAAGGAAGATGGCTACAGTTTTTAGTGACTTTTCCAAAGCCATTGTCTGTATTGGTAATCAGGGTCATGCTATTTATATATAATGTAGTGAATAAACTAATGCGCAGTGAATTTCAATTTGGTGAATGATTCAGAATGTCAAAGGGCTCTTGTTTATTTCTCTAATAAAGGATAACATGAAAACTATAAATTGGTGGGTTTTTTTTTTTTTTTTTATGCGATTAATTTTTCCAGTCCTGTTATCTCTCTACCCCTAAATCATTTCTACTATTGTACATACAGGATGTTGTTGTTATGTCTAAATACCATTTATCTGAAAATTACTTGTGTGTATGGCAGTTTATTAGTACAGAGGAGAAGCTTTATTTTTAGTGGAAAGGGAGTGGTAAGGTGGATTTAACTTGTCATGGCAAATCTAATAGCCACCATTTACAGAACTGTTAACATTGGCTATTAATTGTATCTACCCTATTTTCTGTGATGGACTCGTTTCCAGCTACACTGTGAATTGTAGATTGCACGGTATCTTTTCCTTTAATTTGTTGTTTTTCTTGTTGTTGGCTATGCTTTGTTGATCATCAACCAACTTATGGCCCCATGCAAAATTAATTTAAATTGATGGAAATATTTTTACCATTTGTAAACATGGCCAATTTATCTCCCAAGGGAGTAGGATTCTCATCCAAATTCATTGTCATGGTTTATCAAGCAGTCATAATGCTTACCTTACTATATGGAGCTGAGATGTGGATAACATACAGGAGACACCTCAAGTTGCTGGATTAATACCATTAATGCTGCCTTCAGAAGATCCTTTGAATCTAGTAGGAAGACAAATGCATCAACATTAATGTCCTCTCACAAGCAAACACCATGAGGATCAAAGCAATGATCATTCAACATCTGCTTCACGGAACCGGCCATGTCATCCCGATGTCTGACTTCAGACTTCTGCAGCAAGTTTTATTCTCCAGGCTCAGTCAAGGTGTATGCTGAAGAGGAGGACAGAAAAAGTGCTTCAAGGATGTTCTCAAGGCCAACTTGAAAAAATACAACATGAACATAAACTTGTGAGAGACTATCACCCAGGACTGTGCCAAATGGAGAAAGAGGCTGCTGCAAGGATGTCAGTACTTTGAAACCTCATGATGACAAGAGGAGATGGAAAAGTAGGAGTGGCAGAAACAATGTGTCGCAGACCAAATCAGGAATCCAGAGCCACCCACCCTGCAAGGAAACATGTGCCTGAGTTGCAATAGTTCCTGTCGATCCCAGATTGGCCTTAGCCAGTCTTTGGACCCACAGATAAGATGATCATAGAAGACAATCATTCCTGACTGCAAGGGATTGCCCATGATGACCTTCCTTTAAAGTGATCATTATTCATGGGGCATAATCCAAGACAATATCCTGAATAGTGCACACATATTTCAAACCAAAAGTTCACATCAGTTTTGGTTCTAGTTAGTATAGCTTCCTTAAAGCATCACCGAACTAATGGGCTAGTTCAGTAGCTTTCCTGAGAAGTAGAACTAATTAGTCTAGATATAGTGCCACGTGAATGTGGCTATACTGCTTCCACTTCAGGATGTTGTCTGGTGCTGATCTAGGGCCGGACAGTTCTTCAAACTTGGGACAAAAGTTCTTTCAGAAAGTATCATAGCAATATTGGGACACAACCCCAAAATTCAGGACTGGCCTGGAATATTTCAAACAGGTGGTCACTTTAAATTTTCCCATATAATATTTCTGAATCTTTTCACATTCACAACGTGTTTCTGTTGAGCGGAGTACTGAATACAGAACAAATATCCAGACCTTTTTGCCTCTCACAATGGATAGTGGAAAACTAAATCCAGGGAGAAATATTTTAACCTCCTCACTGAGGTGGTACCGTAGCATTACAAAACTTTTCACACTTCTTGAGAAGTTTGGAGTCTTCACTGGAGTTCTAATATTGACCCAGCTTAAAGGTGGATCAGGGTTGAAGTATTTGACAAGGCTAGATGGCACAGAAAGAGCTCTTAATAATCGCTTGGTAGCTAGATTCTGACCAACCTTCCTCATACTGGCAAAATAACTTGCTCCACAAGGACATCCATTGATCCTTGTCTGAAAAGGCGAAAAAACTGGAGGTGTATGAACTGTAACTAGGAGCAGCCAGGTCATGAAGAAAGGAACAGATATTTTAATCTGAAGAAAAATCATGTTTTATTGTTTCCTGCTTTCAGAGCTTCTTGATTGATTAAAATTTTACTGACCATAAATTATCAGTTGATGGGAAAATATATGTTTTGAATGCTGTGAATGTAAACCAGTCCAAATGCAAATAAAAGTTATTTATTGTATTGACAAATAAATGACAAATTGAGACATTGCCAAATTTTCCCACTGAAAAGCAATAAATATATATTATGAAGGTGATGTGAAAAAGTGGTCTCTCAGCCCAGCAAAACTGGAGCTGTAATTGTAGGTATATTTGCATTTGCTTTACTCCAAATAGTGTGATAACAGCAGTGAAGAGGCAATGGCAAGGACTTCGGTATGGCTGAGCAACCAGTATATGATCCTTCTAGGCCCCTGGTTGCTAACACATGTTGAATCCTATGTCATGGCATTTTCATTGCTGCTGTTTACTTCACTAGCTAGATGAAACCTAGCTTCAGTGTGGTTCCCTCTGTTGCAATCATACTTTCATTTTGCTGCATGGCCATGCTCTAAGTGCATTTTAACTAGGAAGAGGACTGATTTTTAAGGTAAGATGGGGACAGACAATCTAGCTTAATGACCGAATAATATAGGCCTGTGTTTCCCAAATATTGTGGGCTTATGAAGTCAAGCACTGTACCTGCACTTCAGTTGTCACCACCACTTTCCTCGCTGTCGACTGCTTCTGACTCCCTTTGCTGGTGGAAATTGGCAGCGAGGGAGTTGGTGTTGCAGGAAACAGCAGCAGCTGAAGTTGGGGTGAAGAGGGACGTGACAATAGCAGAAGTTGAAGGGAGCGGGCAGCACTGATTGCTTCTGAAATTTTGTGTGTACCTTCCCTCGGTATGTTTTGTGCCCCTCCAGGGGGGCACAGTCCACCGTTTGAGAGAGGCTGACAGATTTTGATCCAGTTATTCCTATATTGAACCAAATAGCTTGTGTAAAACTAAAGCGTGTCCTTCAGAAAGGTGTCCTGTCTTCATCTGTGGACAAGAGGTTCATGTGAGTCCTGATATTAGCTGGGGTGACTAAGCACTGATGTAATGCATATAATTTTTGTCTCCACCTCTGTAATGATACCAGTTGACAAGGGCTCATTTTATCTGTAAAAATCAGTGAGGGAGATATATGGGCAAGTTCTAGTGACAGTGATTCACATTAGTCCTAAGGTTGCAGAGTGGCTTCACAGTGAGGGTTAATAATATTAAATATATTTTTGCTTGATACTTTTCAAGACACTCATCCCCCCACCCCCCATTGCTGTTATATTTTAATATGTCACTGAAGAAAGTCTGAAGAAATATGTTAGTTACGGCTTTTTATATCTATTGATAGTTAATGTCATTCAGGAAATCAAATTACTTGAGGGGAAAAAAACCTGGAGGAACAATGCTGCTACTAGAGAAGTTTTATATGCAGTACAGTACATCAAAGCTGAACACTCTTATTTTGCAAATCAACAGAATAATGATTATTATATGGATTGAAAGGCTCAAACGCAACTTGTTCCTTTTACTTGTTTTTGGAATTCAGTAAAGCTTTGTAATTTGGAAGAAACAGTTGATCTCCTTTCAAGCTTTACCTTGTTATTTGTTACAAATACAAATATGGGTGATGAATTATCTGCAGCCCTTTACGTAGAGCATTCACATTTGTACGGATGTTTCTTTTGAAAGTCAATAATCAATCCACTGTTTGAGTGTTGGAAAAAGGGAGGTGCTCATTAGGGGTGTGCGAACCGGGCCCTATTCTATTTGGATTTGGATTCAGCCCAAATCGGGGACAGTGATTCAATTAATTGATTTGGATCGCTGTCTCTGATTTGAATCAGCCAAATCCAAATCCAAAGATTCAATGTTGATTTGGAGAATCAGCAATTCAGACATACACACAGTTTTAAAAGTGTTTTCTACATAACTTGAGGTACCAGGAGTGGCTTGTGATTGCTGCGATGCTGGGGCAGATGGAGCATCCCACCGAAGTGCGGGGTGCCCTCCACGTGCTCGGTGGCGGGCGAACCCGGAAGTAGACCAGAAATGCTTCTGGTCTACTTCTAGATCTGCCAGGGAATGCACTGCCTCCCCACCCCCACTCCCGAGCCATGCCCCTCCGGCTCGGCAATCAGCCTCAGGGGTACCCAGGTGCCCCCCCACCCCAGACCTAGGAGACACCAGTCACCGAGGTGGGGAGTGGGGACAGCATGCTCCTCAGTGGACCTGGAAGTGGACTGGAAGTGCTTCTGGTCCACTTCTGGGTCTGTTGCCAAGTGCCCTGGGGAGCTCCCTGTGCTTCTGAGGGATGCCCCATGCACCCCACCATCACAGGACTCACGAGCCCCTGCTACCTAGAGGTATGTAGAAAAAACATTTAAAGCTGTCTCTATGTCAGAACCCAACCCTTTCTGAATCGATTTGGAGGGTTCTGATTCAATTTGGAGAGATTAAAGTGTCCTCTGATTCAATTTGGCAACTGAATTGGGCTGAATCTCCACCAAATCAAATCAGGGACTGAAGCTTCGCACAGCCCTAGTGCTCATTCATGTACCTCTCATGTAGAGGAGGTCTCATTTCTTTACCTTGGTAGAAATATACAAAAACACCACTATTGCAATACGTGCTGTTTCACTAGTTCATGCATCTCTCCTCAAGATCAATCAGTCATTTTTTATAATCCTTTATATACCTCCCATTATTGAAATATCTGCGGTGTTTCACCAGTGTGCACACCTTCATTAGGCCTTGCTTCCTGCATTTACTCAAATATAAAATGTGTTGCTTTCCCCCAATAAACATGGGGAAGACAGCCCCTAGTCTTACATTCGTATACCAGGAAACCTCAGTAAATATATTGTCTATAATTAAACTACTGCCAAGAACAGCACATGCTCAGTAATAGAAACCAAATATAAAGTTGATTAAATGCAGCTAACGCTGAGCATGACTATAAAACACATGGCCTATATGGGGCAAACATACTGATGGGAACTTTTTCTTTTGGGGGAGGGTGCCTTAAAAACAGGCAGACAAGGTTCCTTGGGTGAATCTGATATCTTTTATTAGACCAACAGGCAGGTGTTCCCTCCATAGGGAACTGGTACTGTGCCTGGAAGTACTGCAATATCAGGCTGGCACTGCGAGGACCAGAGCCAGCCCTGATGCCCTCCTTTTGGTGCCAAAAATAATTGATATTAGCCAAAAGGTGAACGTGCTGATGGGAACCCTTTTACAAATTTTATTAAAAACACATTTATCACACTATACTCACAAAACTAAACAGATGGAGCATCTTTGTCTTACCAAGACCTCTTATCATAGAAGCAACTATGTAATAAAACCATACAACTACAGATATTAAACTCTTAAACAACATGCATCAATGTCCCACAAAAAACAACCCTTACAGAAATCTTCATATAGAACCCCATGAAAAACTTACCTCAGTAACCACCTGAAACTCTCTGCCCCTCCCATCAGTCCTCTCTGTTGGTGTAGTGAAACAAGTGTGTCCAGTCCTTTTTCCTCCACTTCACTTCTCTGCCTCTTCCTCTCTGATCTCTTTCTTGTCCTGATTGATGTAGTATTTTAGTTCATGCAGCTCCGGCTTCAGGCACTCTTTCAGTGAAAGCCAACCCCTTACACACCCAGAGGTTCCTTACTTTCCATTACCTAGTCTTAACACATGCTAACACATGCCATTAGGCCAGACCTCTCTTGGTCTGCTGTTTGTAAACCAGTACAGCCTGTTCCATGGTCAGGTTGTCGGGGACCAAACTGGCAACCCCATCTAGGCTAGCCTGGGTGAGGAGGGTATGTGGCCACCCAGCAGGACTAAAAATAAGACCTGTCAAAGGGCGGATGACCTTGTGCGCCAACAGCCATCCATACCTGGAAAGGAGATGAGTGCCATCAGGTCACTTTGCCTGAAGAATCACCAGTGATGCAAAGCAACTCAGCTAACCTTATACTGGATCAGCCGAGGCCCGGGTCTACAATGACTGTGTCTAAACACAGGGCGGAGTGGAGGAGGGTTGTTACAGCATCTAAGGTACCCCAATGGTCGCAGCAGCCTCGGGACTGACTTGAATAAATTCCTTAATAACATTTCCTCCAGTCCCTTTGATATGACTCCATATAGTGCCATCTCCTGTGCTAATGACAGATTTATTTTGGTGACACTAAGAAAGCAGAAGACCCTTTTCCACACCCCCTTTGCATGTGTACACTCCCAAGACACATGTCCCGTTGTTTCTTCTTCTTCTCACTTCTCTGTTGGGTACCTTGATAAGCTTGTCAAGCTACATCTGTGCTGCACTTTTTTCACTGGCAAGATATTTCTTACAACCATATATGCTAGGTCAGTATGTATGCCTTTTAGTTGTTTATCCAGCATCACTCCCCATGCTATCTTCATTTGTCCTTCTATGAAGTTTCCCATTGGCGCTATCCTGTCTCTTCCCCTACCACTTTCATCAATTTCTTATGATCCTTCAGGACCTCCAGCCCGACCTTCCCCATTTTATACTTCTCCATGAATCCTTCCATCCTGATGTAGTGGTTGCCATGCCCATGGACTCTTCAAAGAGGTCTGATATATTCCCCATTTCCTCAAAATTGCAGCTGCATGAAATTGGGTGATATGCTCTACTTTTCTCTCTCCCTCCATTACTGCCTTACATATCACACTTACATATTTCACATAGATGAACAGTCCCAAGTCCAGCAGTCCTCTTTTGCTTCTTACAGTTCAGCTCCAGCCAACTTTTCTCTTTTGGTGTTTCAGAAGAACACACATATTTCCCTCTGTACTTTTGCTCTCTGCCATCACGTCAGTGGGAATACAGTTCCCATACACACAATAATCAGCAGTAACACAGCCTTGGCCACCACCAATTTTCCAGCAGAGGACAGTGTCTTTCTAGACCATAAGCAAAGTGTTCACTGTAGCTTGCCATCACCTTTTGCCATGGTGTAATGCCTTTCCCTTCAGCATCCATTGAGATCTTTTAGCACTCTGATTTCTTTTGCTCTTATTTTAAAGTCCAGCTTCTCCAAGTCCCTCCAGTTCCCAACTCCCATTATGGTGCTTTTTGATTTATTTTGTTTAGCCCCCATCACTTCTCCATACTCTGATGTATGCTTTAGCACCCTTTCCATTGAAAGTCTGTCTCTAACTGCTACATTTGTATCGTCCATGTATATAGTACGTATTTTACCTCTTTCCCCCTCCCAGGATCTGTACTCTGCTTATAAAATTGTCTTTTTCTTACTCTTTGTGCTAACGGTTCCATGCCACGCACAAGTAGTAGTGATGCAGAGGGGGCCCTTGTCTCGCCATGTATAGATTTAAAAGGCCTTGCTTAGGTGCCCGTTTAATTTGGACTTGACTCTCTGTTTCTCTATACAGTAGCCTTATCCAATGGGCCTGGACCCGGTTGCCTTACACCTCACCTGCACATCAATTTTTGGATAATCCCAGCATTCATGACAAAAACACCTGGTTCCAGTCATGACTGGGGACTAATTAGCACATGAATCCTATGTGGAGGGTATCTGGAGCATGCACACATACTGAGCAGTGCTGAGCTATGGGGTCACCATGACTGGAAAAGCTGTTGTCTGTTATGGGGCCCAGCCCATGGAAGTGTATGGTAAATCATGAACTTTTTGGCTCCTGACTCATGTCATTCATAGCTGGTACAATATACCAGTAGGTACAGAAGTGCTGCTTAAAAGTATTTATGGAGTATCTGTGCTAAAACCTGCAGCAGTTTCAAAAGAGGTAAACTGCATCAACCCATGATGAACTAAGTCTATGGGTACCTGTAGCAATTTTTCTATATGCAAATTACTACAGGTATGTTTATTTTTTGGTCAGTGTTTTTAAATTTACTCCTCACTTCCATGTGCTCAGGGAAATCAGGGTCTGACAGTAAGGAAGGGGCTGCAGGAGAAAAGTTGGGGTGGGAGCAGACAACAAGGGGGCTATCTGACCCCCCCCCCAAATTTACTTTCCCTGCTGTAGCAATGAGGGGGACAAATTCAAGGCAAACTTCCAATAATTAGATTCTATACCTGGAAAATTATTCCACATTTATACTTTTTTCCATATATAGAATCTAATTATTGGGGGTCATCTTACGATCCGAGCTGTCTTGCATTCGAGTAAATATGGCATATCCAAAACTTTCCTGTGTAATCTAAAATGTGAATTTAAACTGCCAGAGTTCTACAGGTATACCCTATTCTGGACACCTGCTGCTGCTGGTATAAGAGTTTCCTTTTCTATTTAACTTGTCTCTTGGGAGGGTTTTTCATCTGTTCTATCAGAGCATGAGTGTCTCTAAGTAGGGATATACTGGTGTAATGATATGTGTGTGATGATATTGATGCAAGTGGTAAAACATATGCATGGATCTACAGTTGTCTTATAGGATCCCAGTACCTATGGTGCTTTTCATTGGCAAATATGAAAACTTATTGAACGCAAGTATTACTACTTTATTTTGCAGATAGGAGAGCTGAGGCAGAGCCACAAGTGGATTCAGTGGCAAAGGCAGTAATAAAAAATAAAAAAAAAAGGCCTTTGTCTTCCACTGCTGTCACCTATTTACCTGATCACAGTTGCATCTATCAAGTCTTTCTCCTGGTGCTTATGTGGTCACTAACCCAATAGTGCATGAGCTCAAGCTAAATTTCTGGATATAAGCAGCCCAGACTATTAAGAAAGTCCAGACTATTTTCCGTGCTTCGTAGCTTGGTCCCGTCTTTGCTCCCATGATTGCAAAGCACTACATGCTTAAATGTTCTCCTCCCATTCCCCAACATAATGTAAGGATTTGTCTCACTCCTAATACAGGGGCAATTATAGAAAGGCACCCAAGAGTCAAACTAAAGGTGTGCAGAACCTGGGGCAAAAGGATTTAGTGAGGGATGAAAAAGTATGAATTGGCAGTGTTTGGGGCACCTTAAACACAGTTTCAGGAGAGATAGAAAGCTCAGTCTAAATATTATTACCTACCCAGCCTTTGCAGCCTGGAGCATGTTGTCTTATCTGCAGTTCTGAATTATGAATGACTTTTCCCTTTTTTTAGCTTGCAATCCAGCAAAGGAGAATAAAAAGGAGAAAGATATAAGAGTCCCAAAGGAAATGGTAGAATTACGGCATGTAAAGGGGCTACACCAACAGAATGAGCACGTTCCAATTCTGTCCATGTTGTTATTTTTACCTGAGACAACCACTAGTAGAAAATAGATCAGAGGGAAGTCAGGCTTTAAAGTTTAAGGGCCATGCTTATTATTGGTATCTGCTTATAATTAAATGTAGTTGCAGCCCAAGCCAAAACACAAGAAGAAAGAATCTGTGGAGGAGACTGTGATTGACTGTGCTTTTTAGAGAGCTGCATCTGAGAGAATACATTGAAAAAAGCAAAATAAGCTTAAAAAGAAGAATCTTTGGTGATGGGGTGAAATCACTGTTAGACTTCTTTCTGTTTCTTTAAGCTCTCATGCCAAATATTGAACACCTTGAGGGCAAAAAATATATAGTTGAGGTGAACCAAAGAAAAGCAACACATATGAACACTAACCTCTCACTCACGTTGTCCTAGTCTTTTATATTGGGTTCAAGTGAGCTGAGTAGAAGGTAGGGAAATGGTACAAGAAAACAAAAATCATAGTAGGAGTGAAAGCAACAATATTTGGATTCATTTCTTCACCATTCATAATGAGATTGCCAAATAGGCTGGAACGATTCTCAACCAATCACTTGGATCAGTTTGTGTTTGGCTGCTTCATAAATTGCAATGATGATAAATTTGCTATTATGGAAATGTGAAACAATTCCCAGGGAAGAGATTTACAAATTGTAGGCTTGACCCCAGTTTTTCTACTGAGGTTGCTTCTTTGCATTCCATAGACTTATATTCTTGTAAGTGAGATCTTGTAAAGTTTTGTTTCACTGGATTTCTGGTTCCTTCTCATCATTAGGCAAATACACAGTTTCTTGAAAAAAATCTTACTGGAGCATGTTTGGCTTGGTTTGGTGGTTTTGTTTTTTCCAACTATAATAGGGCAAATCATCAGCCAGTATAAACGGTCATCATTAACTTCTGTGGAGCTCTGCTGATTAATGCAACACAAGGATTTAGCTCAACACAGGTGCTGGCCCAAACCTCCCCTACCCGACCCAGGACAATCTGGCATGTGCCAGACTGTGATTGCAGGGGCATCCGCTGGGGCACAAAGTGGCAGCACAGATATGTGCTGTGGCAAATGCACACCCCTGCATGTGGGCAAGTGCCCCTAGTGTTAATCACAGATTCCATAGCAGTGTGCCACTTTGAGGTTAAAATTAGTTGCTGAACAATCGCAACCCGTGGTTTCTCCTATTATTTATTATCAAATGGATCTTCCTGAGGCTCTTGGTATGTTTTGTATCATTCAGAATCCTTTCCGTCTCTAATAACTTAGATGATAGCTAGAATTAGCCTTTGTTACTCACCAGGAGTCTTTGTTACATATAGCAGAAGTTTAATACAAGCTGTACACAAGTAGTATTGGGTTTGAAATTAAATGGTGAATCATTGCTTGAATTAAATTACTCAGACGCACACTTACTTCCTTGAGCAGGTGATTCTGGCTATATTTTGCCCTTTGTTTCTCCATTTTTCTACCTGGAATTTGACTGCTCTCTCTTCAACTATACTGTTCTCCAATGCCTGTTTCCAAGCAATTAATTTTCTTATGTAAAGATTGACATAACTAGGGTTAGGTTGATCTAAGTGCCAAACTATACATATGTTTGGGGAGTTTAGACTGAACAATATACAGTGGTCCCAATCTAGTTCAGTTCACCTGAGAAGGTGCAAGACATAGATTGGGCTACCCATGCCCAGTCTAACTGAATGTATATACACGTTCAAAGCACAGCCTTGGGGCTCCTGATTTAGAGGAACAGCTTGCATATTCTCCTAAGAAGTATTCCATTGGTTCAGTGGAGTAATCCCTAACCATTTATCTATAGCATGTCCACACAAAAGTTCTTTTCACAATATGCATTTTTCTCCATATAATAGAAAGGAGATCTAAGAAGTTTAGGGTTTTTAAGTGGGCAAAAGCAGCAGTATATGCCTTGGACTCATTTAAAGATTAAAAGTAAATAAGAAATAGAGGATTGGTTGTTATGGTGGCAATATTATTTGGGACATTCCTATCTGTTAATATAACAATGTTTCCTTTATTTGTACTGTTATTTTGGAATTGATGGGATTTCCAGTTATGCTTACAGCCCCCACCAAATTACATAAAAATAGAGCATTAAAATGCAATGTGTGATCAAGCTTGAAAAAAGCCAGGTGTCCCAGTACCAAGGTACAAAGTATTTGTGTGGTTGTAAAACAATTTATCTTGAACATACAAAAACCCAAAGAGGTCTGTGTGATATTCAAGGGAAATGGACCAAAACTGCTTTATCTTCTCTGTACCTCCTGATCGGGTCTGCAATGAAACGATTATGTCTGAGATAATGAAGGGGAAAGGTGGGTATTTTGACACTAAGAAAATAGGTAGAAGATGGAGTGAAAGGAAAATCTTATCAAATAATTCCAATTTTGTCTGCAGTAAATTTTTAAGCTTCTCATCATTTTCTGGATTGACATTGTAAACTACCTGCTTCTGATAAGGTGATACGAAGCCGCATCACTATGGTTTTCTCGGCTTTCTTGAGAGCAATAAGTTGTCATAAAGAATTTTAGAATAGGCATTGCATATTAAGTTGAATATTCTTACCTGTAGTTGGGAGTAAGATCCAGATATATTGGGAGTTTTGTAACCTTATTGGACAGATGTAAGACTTTGAGTAATTAACAGTAGCAACAGGATAAGAGCACTTACATTTTAATTGAAGTGAAAAATGCATTAACCTCAAAAAAGTTACGAGTATTTGATGTCAACGCTTCATTAGATCAGTGATTCTCAAATAGGGTGCCTTGATACCCTTTTGAGGGTACTACAGGTGCCACACAGTGTTAGGTGTGCAAACACGAGTCACAAGATAAACCCAGAGATTTGAAATAGGAATCCATATATTGTTAAATACATTCTCACCTGTTGTGGCTTCCTGAGTTCTTTGCAACAGAAACATTACTTTATTATTTTTCTGCACTCAAAAAAATGAGTGAGGAACTGGCAATTGCCAAGGGGGCACTTTGACTGTAATGAGAGGTACCTTGAATCTAAAAAAGATTAAGAGCTATTGCATTAGATAAATGCAAACCTTCTGGAACAGTCTGAAACACACACAACTACTTCAGTCAACCTAGCTTTCTGATTCTGCTACAAGGATAAACATTCATCAGAAGAAAAGTTCATTAACATTTCTAGTGAACTTAGGTTTTTCTGGGAGATCCATTGAAATTGAGACAAGCACAGAGCTGTGTGGTTTGTATACACAAAGAATAGCTAAGTAGTTCTGCATTCATGTGAAAGTTTGGGTGAGATGTTCCTTAGGGTCCTGCCCAGCCCTCAGTTTCTGTGATTCTCTGCTTTTGAATTTTCCATGGGAGAATACAAAGAGCAAATGAAAAAAGGTGTTAGCCAGATAACTGCAATTCCAGTGCAACTGTAGCCTGAGCTACTGGTTAATGTATGCATATTTCTTTGGAATATCTAACTTTTTCTTATTGACCCCCCATATGTGGATTTTGAATAGTTATGACAATTTACATTGCTTTTCAGTTTTGCATAAGACTCTATAACCAGCATTAATGTGACAGTGAAAAAACAGTTTGCGTTAAATATACAACAGATGGATTCTAAAATACTTTATTAATTCAGTATGTACCTTTAATAAAGATGAAAGAAGGGAAGGAAAATGCATGCAACTAGGTTGTGAAAAATCCGATAAAGTAAGCATTAAAAATAATAGAGAAGTAAAGAGAATTTTAACAAAAAATGCACGGGGTGAAATCCTGGTGATATTTAAATCAATATTAAAATTCCCATTGGCTCAAAGCCAGAATTTAACATTTATTGGAGAAGGAACCAACACTGCAAGGTGTTGAGTATTGTCTTGTTGTTGTCAATGGTGTTTTAAGGCATTTAGTATTTGAAAGAGGTGCTCAAACTTCTGCTGAATTAGGTGCTTAATGTTCAATTTTAATAGTCCCCATAGAAAGTAAGTTGTAAAAGATTAACACATTTTAAAACTCCTTCAGTGGATTGGAGTCTTTTGGTGCTCATGGAATATGAGCTTGAAGAACTGTAGGGCTAAATATATTATGCACTGGGCAACAATGAAATCTTTAGCAAATGTATTTTTTGACCCTTCATGAAAGTTGGTACTTTTTGCCAAAAGTATCTATTTTAAAAATGTATGAATACATATTAAAGGCAGAAAGGGCCATTGTGTTGATATAATCTGGGCTTTGCATGACAAGCTGTATTGCCTCATTTACAATATCCTGCTTCTCTGTCTTCTTTCTGTACAGGATACAGCTGAGTAGTAGGACTGTGCGAAACTTCGGTCCCTGATTCAATTTGGTGGAGATTCAGCTTGATTTGGTGGCTGAATTTCTGATTCCACGTCAGATCAGAGGACCCTTTAATCTCTCTGAATCAAATTGGAACCCTCCGAATTGATTCGGAGAGGTTCGGAAAGATTTGGCAATTTGGACATAGACGCAGTTTTAAATGTTTTTTACATACCTCTAGGTAGTTTCATAGTAGCTAGGGTCAGGAGGGACCTGAACAGATCATCTAGCCTGACCCCCTGCCACAGGCAGGAATGAATGCGGGGTTCACAAGACCCCAGACAGGTGATCATCCAACCTCCTCTTGAATTTGCCCAAGATAGGGGCGAGGACCGCTTCTCTGGGAAGTTGATTCCAGATGGTGGCCACCCTAACTGTAAAATATTGCCTTCTGATCTCTAACCTAAACCTGTTCTCCATCAGCTTATTGCCATTGTTCCTTGTCACCCCAGGTGGTGCTGGGGAGAAAAGGGCTCTGCCTATTTGCTGTTGATCTCCCCTGATGAGCTTGTAGGCAGCCACCAGGTCCCCCCTCAGCCTCCTCTTGCTGAGGCTGAACAGGTTCAGGTCCCTCAGTCTCTCCTCATAGGGCCTGTCCTGCTGCCCTTTCACCAGGTGGTAGGTGGCTTGTGAATGCTGTGATGCTGGGGCTCGTGGAGTGTCCCACAGGAGTGTGGGGGACTCCCCAGTGTGCTCGGCAGCAGATCCAGAAGTGGACCAGAAGCACTTTCAGTCTACTTCCAGGTCCACTGGAGAACACGCTGGGAGGCCCCCCTGCACCTCTCCGGCTTGGCAGCTGGTACCTCCTGGGCCTGGGGGGGCACCCAGGGTCACTCCATAGCCAATCGCTGAGCTGGGGGGGCACAGGGGTGCCCTCTGGTGCATTCCCCAGTGGACCTGGAAGTGGACCAGAAGTACTTCCGGTCCACTTCCAGGTTTGCTGCTGAGCATGCGGGCCTCCCCCCCCCCCCCCCTCTTTGGGGGTGCTCTCTCCCCCCCCCCCCCGCACCAGCATCGTAGTGTTCATAGCTACTCCTGGTATCTCAAGGTATGTAGAAAAAACATTTAAAGCTGTGTCTACGTCAAAATCACTGATTCTCTGAGTCAGCATCGAATCTTCAGATTTGGATTTGGCTGAATTGAATTGCGGACAGTGATCCGAATCAACAAATCTAATCACTGACCTCTATCTGGGCTGAATCCGAATCTGAATTGAATAGGGCCCGTTTTGCACACCCCTACTGAGCAGTATATTAGTTGTAAATTTTTCCAGGCTCCTTACAGACATATGTAAGGGCTCAGTATACAGACACCTACTGAATGTCAATTCTGTAAGCAGCCCCATAGACTTAGACTTAAACAGATCCTTAACTGCTTTTCTAAGTCAGGCCATGCTTAGTTTTTTTTAATGTATTTATAAGAATCTGAACCATTACTCTAGTAATTAAGGGGAAATAAATAAATCTGCACACAACTGACACACACAGATCTTGGGCAAAACATGGTTGGCATTTGCTTTTTCTGTTCTGTGACCTATTACTCATAGAGCACAGCATCCATACTAGGTTTTTTTTTATCATCTTCCATATAAAAATAAGATTCGCCTTCAGTGTCCTCCCATGAAAGAAATTATAATTCAGGTTTGTGTAGACTTTCAATACACTGAACCACAGGTGTTGAGCTGGTAGGTATTTGGTATACATTTATAGCTTTCACATTGTCTATTGGCATCTGAGATTATTTCACTAGAGTGTGCTATTATTCAGACCTGTTCCACGGATGATTGTACTGTCAGTCTTTGAATGCAGCGTATTTTTGTTACAGGAAGGAAAAAAGGAGGATTCCAACAGAGCCATATAATCAAACATAATTTTCCTTTTGAAAAAATTCAGCAGACAGGAAGCAATGCACTTGGTGTTTCCAATGTTTCTATTGTTTTAGATTATTATTCTCCGGTGGTAGTTGTCAAATAAAAACTTAAAGTTATAGGAAGACTACAATAATAAACTGCAACCAGATTCCTCTCCCCTCACCACTTCATTTCAACTCATTCCTTATTTCTTTTCAGCATTTTCACTCCCACTCATACATCCTGCTGGGGTAATTATTTTTCTTAAATAAACCATTGAAATTTTGTATTATGTGATATGTACCAAAGAAACAATGCTATAGGGCCAGTTTTGATTTACACTGGCATAAACCAAGAGGTGCCTTGACTCAGTAAGTTATCTCCTGTATAACGGAGATCTGAATTTGGCTCAAAATATAGCCTGTGAGTCTTGCAACTGGGCCTCATTATGATGTGAAGCAGACTTGGTGAGCATCAAGGAGAGATGCTTACAATCTGTGGGGAAAGAATATTGAACCTGCTACTTTCAGAATTACATCCTACCATACAGTTTGCCATTGGGAAATGTTGAAAACATGGTCAGAATCAGTAGCTAGTCTGACTCTTACCAGAGTAGAATAAAAAAGGTCATTAAAAGTGGGAGTTGGTACAAGCAATCATGATCAAGCTCTTTCTATTTGGCAACAAGGGACAGGAGACATGCTCTGTAATAAGTAGTTTGGGCTGTTCTTAAGATCTACTAAAATAAAGCTCTCTTTAGATTCTCTTTCCTTTTTGTTAAAAAAAAAAAAAAATCTTAAGTAGAAATACTTTATATATTAGAATGTATACATTTAAACCAAAAGTATGATGGTCCAGGTCTGTCTGCTATTTATGAGTTCCTGGATGGAACATTAAACTGGAAATGCAACATTAAGCTTGAGATTTAAACCCACCAAGTTAAAAAAACTGGAAGAGAAGATAGTTTTGTTGCCTGCTCCTCTGCCCTCCTATACATTTTGCCTGTCCTTCTTCCTTGATCCTTATTGCTCCTTGTTCTTTTTCCCTGTGCTACCTTTGCCTTCAGTTCTTTGCCTATAGGCATTATGATTGGCCTTTGATTGCATGATCATGTAACCCTGGGCAAAGTGCCCTTGTAATAGAAGAAAATATATTATTCAGTTGTGAGTTATGTCTTGTTCCTTCTTTGGGAATGTTGTTGCTCATGGCTCATGAGTCAGAACCAGAAGCGTACCTGCTCTCCAATGGAGGATTGGCACAGAAGTTGAAATATAACTTTTCTGAAGTGTCACATTCATGCTTTTGTGGTTTTCTAAGGGGAGTATATTGGGAAGAACGATTACCACCATGCTCATTACTCTCTCATGCTACCAGTCTCCCTAACATTCTGCTGTGTCCTGTTTGGTCCAGAGGAGCTTTTCTAGTTTCAGAGGCTGGGAAGCATATGCTGGATATGGTTCTCCTAGCCCACCATTTTTGGGACATTATTCTCCTTTCACGTGCTCGATACTGCCCTCTTCCACGCACTGAGCATATCCCTTTTGGGCCAGATTCTGATTCTCAACCAATAGAACAATGGGGCTAACTGGGGAGTCTGGCATATGACCTCAAGATGACCAGAGGTATCAATCTGGTCCTACTTGACTATGTAAATGGCTAATGGTAACATACCCTTTTTAAATATCTGTCCTCATTTGTTCTCTCCATATTATGGTGCTTGGACATTTGGTGTAAGGATATGGAGTATAAGCTAGGAAATGTTCATGTTGTAGCAGAGTTTACTACAAGCTCAGGAATCTGGAGGCATGTTGAATCTCTCCTGTGGAGGGAGGGGAAGAAAGAGGGAGGGAGGGAGAGTAATAGAAGGTGTGGGGATGTATCATGACTTGAGAATCTTTTTTTAACTATCAGATCAGTGGTGTTGATCCAGTCATTTCCTCCAGTTGGAGTAGCCAAAAAGATTAGAACTGACCAAGTGACATATTTTGTTTCTAAGTCACTTTAGAGTGCATTCATAAAGAAGTGCCTCATAATATCTTCAAACAGAGGGTTGTGTAGAAAGAGTAAATTGGCTGTTCAGGTAAAAATTGTACCAATTTAAGAGCAGGGGCTCAGGCTGGGACAAGTGGCTATCATTTCTCTTTGCCTTTAGGAATGTCTCCCAGGCTTCAGCAGGCATTTTGCCATTTCTACATTTCTCAACAGCTGTGAGGCCCAGTAGATAGGAAAACGTTCCTTAATCAGAGGACGTGCCTGATTATATTGTGCACATGAGAACTTGTCTAGCAGGAAAGAGAACATTTTTCCAGAAAAATTCCAGAGAGGCCCAGGTAAACCATGAGACATAATATAACTAAAAAACTAAGGGAATTTATATGATAACAAAAAGCATTATTCCCATTCCTTTCTCAGAGAAGCCAGCTATAAGCTAACTGACAAGGCTCTGCTGAAATCCTGACCCACAAAGGGCTAGTGATGTATAAAGTATACTTGAAATAACTCAGAAAACCAACCTGGCATGTAAAAGTGTTCTGAGAGAGTCACAGAAGATCTTTACAAACACCCCAGTTGACTTGTTGGAGCCAAGATTTCTGCTATTGTATTCAGGTTTGGGCAGCATGTTTTCAGAAACATGTTACCCACAGCTAGTCATTAAGTACAAGGCTATGCCATTGCTTTGTACGGTCACATTAGGGGAGCAGGAGAGAGTAAGGATGCGCTTCCCTTCTCTCACTGAATAGTAATGGGGAAAAAAAATGAGTGCCTGTTATTATTGGATTCTCGCTAGAATTTTAGGTTGTTATTTAACAAAGACCGCTAGAAAATAATAATCTGAAACAATGGAAATATTGGAAGGTGAATGCACCGTTTCTTTTTGAATTTTGCAGACGGAAAATTATGTTTGATTATACAGCTCTGTGGAGAATCCACTCTTTTTTGTGTTATACAAATATCATGTGCTAAGAGTCTGACAGTACATGGAGTAGACCTGAATAATAGCACATTCCACATAATGATTGGGGCATTTGTATGGAGGGTCCATAAATGTTGCATTAGTTTCCCATCCCCCCATGACAGCTTCTTCTGTGGGTGCCCTAAAACTTGTGGGATAAGAGAAAAATAAATGAGGAATGTTGGGAATTCTTTACTGATCAAATTCTGACCTCAGCTGAAGTCAGTGGGAGTCTTGGCATTAATTTAAGTGGGAGAAAGACGCTGTCAAAAGGGATAGTTTTCATTTCATGTGCACTAAAAGCACCAAAGGACTTTATTCTTCTTTGCTTATGTAAATTTCAGATGTTATTCCCTGTCATGTTACCAGGCGTTACAGACACACAGGCTGGGGACAGAAATTACACACGAAGTGGTGTAAGGGGTTGGAACCTGTAACAGTCTAAACCTGTAACAGAATAGAAGTTCAGTGCACACAGACCAGTTCCAAAATGGCCAAACCAAGTTTAAGATAGCCTTGGGTGGATGTATTGTCAGATTTAATCAGTTTAGATTAGACTGGTTTATTGAACTTCTGTCCCAGATCCCCTCCTGAATCAAGCTAGGTTGCAGTATCCCAGGAGCCATTGTGGCTCTCTCACTAACCTCCCCTCACAGGGTGGGTGGGCTAATGTCCACCCGACCTCTTCTGCTCCAGGAGCTGAGGCTGTGGTCCCATCTCCCTCACCCCCCTAGTTGGAGTGTGCTGTGATCCCTAGGGCTCAGGGATTTTTCACTGGGCATGCTGCACTGGTGGGGAAGCAGATTCTCTCATGGCATGGGCTTGATCATGCCCTTTGTCTCCCCCCTTCCCCTCCATGAGCCATCCAGCACAGGTGGAGGGGGGCTGCCACCACTGCCAGATGGCTGCTGACAAGAGCCTGACAGCAGTGCCAGGCAACGACTGGGGGGGGGGAGCAGATGCCCACACCATGCAGGTCCAGCCCTGCCCCTCACCCCGACATGAACCAGCCAGCATGGCTGGAGGGGCCACCCAAATGCCACTGACAACTGGTTTCTGGGGTGGTCAGGATGGGGGCAGGACTGGGGAGAGCCAGTCAGGGGTGGCTTGGCTGCTGGGAGGTGTGCTTGAGCACCCACAGGTTGCTGGCTTCAGCCAGTGCAGGCACCTCCTTCCCCCCTACACAAGGAGGGGGCAGTCTCTTCTGTTTCCTCCCTCGCTAACTCCTCCAGCAGGTGGAGTTCCTCTATTCCTGCCTCTCCATCCCAGTCACCGTACATGACTGGCTCCTCTGGATCCTCCGGTGATCCTTCTACTGAGGAAATCCCGAATACTGCATCACTTCTATTAAAGTATGGTTTAAGCATGTTCACATGAACTGTCTTAGGCTTTTTCCCACTCCTGGCCACTACGTAGGTCACATCGTCCAGCTTGTCCAGGATGACATGAGGACCTTCCCAAGCTGCTTGCAGCTTGTCTGTCTTTAGTGGCAAGAAATGAAGTTTATTTCCGACCTATGGGGACTTTTTACCATCTTGTACCATCTACACTTTTCCCAGAGCCTGACAAAGGGACTTTGATTCCCGAAAGCTTGCAGAAAAGGACAATTTTCTTGCCATTTTCCAGTTGGTCTGATAAAAGGTATCATTTTGGAACCAAGAGTTCTAGTTTTTTGTATCCCTAACTTAGGGCACTTGGAGCACTTCTGTCTCAGGCTTTTTGAGCCTCTGTACTTAGCCATAGTGTCAGGGGGAGAGACCACTAGATGAATCATTTACTGACTGTAAATATGAATATGCTACACATGTCTATTATATTTACTGACAGAAAAGTAAACTTTGCTCTGTCACCATTTAATGTTGATGCAGTATCACTTTTTTTTAACCATTAAGCACTGATGTATTGTGATTAATAGAACCCCTATCAGACTTATTCTTGTGACTTAAAAACATTATCTTCAGAACATATTTAGTCTATTAACTTCTAATTAATTAACTTCAAAAGTATCTTTCTGAGCTCTCTTATTAGTAAGGCTCTGGCTATGAGAAGCCCCTGTCCTTAGAGGTTTTAATAGTGGTAATTAATAAAATTCAAATAAACCGAGGAAGAAAGCTGTTGTATTTCCAAGTTTTGCTGTAACCTGAAGTTAATTGCGTAAGGCCAGATGCTACCAAAAGTAACACCGTTAAAAATCTGGAATAAATCCCCTGGGGTTGGTGAAACTACTTCAGATTTATACTGCTCTAATAAAATGTTGCAACTGGCCCACAGTTACTGTTCAGAGAGAGAGCAACACCAGTTTTCACTAAAAGTAAGCTAACTGTTTCACTTAGCTGAATACAAAATACCTGCATGGTAGAGTTTTCCTAGATTAAAAAAAAACAACATTTCTGCGACTTAGCCATACATAGTCAAATGTATTTAAAAGAAAAGTAAATTCAGGTGAGAGAGATGTTTAATTTAGGCCTTATTTGTTTTCTGGAGGCATTTTATGTGACAGTTATTATATATAATAATAATAGCCTTAGTTTGTCTGTCCGGTGGACTCCGATTGGTGGTCTTGGCAGCCAATCGCAATGCTTATTGAAACAACTAATCAGAGTGCTCCTGCCCGCCTCTCCTGTGGTCGGGGGGAGGGGGAGGAGAGGGCAAAAGCTGCGGTGCTCGTGCTTCCCTCCGTGGCAGTGGCATACCCGAGGCACCCTAGGCAGGGGGTGTGAGTCCATCTCTGGCCACTGGTCCCCGCTGCTGCCTGTACCTACTACCCACAACCACCATGCCTGCAGAGGGACTTCCCTCCCCGTACCAGTGCTGCATGTGAAGGACAGCATGAGGATGGTGCTTCTGTGAAGCCCCCGGCCCAGGGGCAGTCCTGCACCAGGCCCCTCTGCAGTGCCAGCTCCTGCAGCCTGGCCCAGCCTGACCCCATTAGCATGGTGCTCCAGCAGCTATGAGCCATGAAGCTGCCCGGCAGCAGTGCCTGCGTGCCACGGCTCAGGGCAGCTGGTGCTGTTGCTTCTGCAGTGCGCGAGCTCCTGCGGGGTGGGGGGCCTGGGGGCTGTGGAGGGCGAGTAAGGGGCACAGGTAGCACCAGGGGTTGTGGTGGGGGGGTGGGAGGAGTGAGGGGCACGAGCAGGGCCAGGGGGCACAATGCTGTTATAATACTATAATAGAAGATATTCCTAGGCCTGTGTTTACACATGGACAGCTTTATGTAACCTTTTTCTCACTTTATGTCACCTCTTTCTGGTGGGTGAGACGTTTTGATTCCATTTGGTCAAAGGATAACTGAAAATCCTGTATTTAAAGAAATACTTTTTGCAATAAAAATTTAATCGCAAATGTTTTGCAGGTTTCAGCTAGTTTTAAATAAAAAAAAAAAAAAACACTTCTCTTTGTGCAAGTTTTTTTGGTATATATAATCAAGGGGGCAAATTTATACCAGCAAAACCCTCATCTGGACACGTGTGTTCCCATATCAGTGTCTTTTCCATCTTATTTTAGGAGGTTTAAGCTAAACAATAAAAAGTTTCTCTTGTGCTGCTACACAGGCAATGGCATCAGGATAACTGTATTCCTAGAGACAGTAAAACTTTCTCATGTGGCCCACACCAGATTTTTAAAAGAATTTAGGCATCTCTATGATGTAGCTAGGTATGCAGTAGGAGTTTCAAAACCATGAAGGTGTTTACTTCCCATCAGGTCAATAGTTAGGCACTTCTGAAAAATCTTACCAGGTGACTAGGAATCTGGCCTAAGTAACTTAGGTTCCACTCCTGAAAAAGAGGTCAGTCTAATTCATTCTTTGCAAAGAAGATTTAATATTTGAAGTCACTCTTAGAAGTTCCAACAGCTAGCAGAATTTTTTTCTCTTTTTTATTTAATTAAAACTGCCACCTTATTTTTACCCTTTGCTAGGAAAGTAAAAATCATTGCAACCAAACCAGAAACTGTGACTATTCAAAAACTTGTTCAATTTGTTGCTGAATATGTTAGTAAAGAAGTGAATGTCTTGTATTTGGGTCAAGCACAGTTTTGAAGGGGCCCGCAGCATTTCAAGAAAAGTTTTTTATGAGCAGAGATACCGTGAGGTGAAATTCAAGTTGCGGTAAGGGAGGTCTAGGTTGGCTACTAAGAAAAACTTTCTCACCAGGAGGGTGGTGAAGCACTGTAACAAGTTACCTAGAGAGGTGCTGGAGCCTCCATCCTTGGGATTTTTTAAGGCCTGACTTGACAAAGCCCTGGATGGACTGATCTACTTGGGGATGGTCCTACTTTGAGCAGGGGGTTGGACTAGGTGTGAGCTCCTGAGGTCTTTTCCAACCCTCATTGTCTATGATTCGCATCTCTGTGACACAAGTGTAAATGTGAAGTAACTGGTTCTGGTTTCTTCAGACATGCACTGAGGAAGGGAAGGATTTGCACTGCTGCAAATATGGATTTGCAGTACCAAGATAAGAATCTGGTCTACTATGGTAAAAGTAAAGTACTGCAGGATCAAAATACTCCAATAATAATTCCAATCTAGGACGTATTTTCCATATGTGCACAGCTGGCAATACTCTCCTTAATTTATCCTGGTCTATGACTGTGGTTAGGATGATAGAGTAGCTGTGCTAAACTGATATTGAGTTAACTTGACAGCCAGTGAATAGCATTGGTATTGGCTGAATATCATTAATTTTGACGTGACATATTTCTTACTAATGGGAGCATTTATATTACCTATATTTTAAAACAGCAGAAAAAATACAAACTACCAAAGCAATGTCAATATTTCAAAGAGGTTATAGCAATAAGGAGCACTCTATATGATTTCCGTAGCCATTGCCTTTATTGATTGCTCTAGCTTTAAAAAGTTATTTTCTGTTCCTTCATCTACTCATGAATAGGGAGATGAGAATTAGCATAATCAGAGCAAAAGTGAATTGGCAATTGTTGTACCATGAATAATCTTGAAATATTGGTTGTATTTAGACAAGGCGAGAGCTGTATAATATAAACATTCAAAAAAGGAACTAGAGGTAAAAGTAAACTTGGGGACCATAATAATTCAGGAACAATACACAAAAAAATATTTGCATTCACAAGCAATTGGTTTGTTGGCCTGATTCATTCCTCCTGTGATAGTGTAACTGCCTTAATTTTAACAGGATTACAACAAAGTTTAAGTGCAGTAATGCAGTGGATTTATTTGGTAGCCATGTTGGCGTGAGACAAAAAAGAAATGCAAAACTCTAAAGCTCCTGGTTCAGAGATGAAGATGATACTTTTTACTAGACCAACTAATAAACCACTTGTGTTTCTGAACACCAAGACAGACACTTTTCTCTAATTATGACATTGGATAAGAGAGTAGTCATCAAATTGAAGTTCCTAAAATGTTCCTGGAGAATGGTTTATGTAGCCCACATAGTCAAGCTTATGTCTCTTCCAGAAAATGAGTGGCACATGTGTGGCTATGTGTGAATTGCATGTTCTTTGCCTCTGGCTGGCCAGACCTCCACGTTCCGCAACAAGTAGGGCGGCTGAATATGTTACCTGAAGTTTCCCACCAGGACTGAGAATTTATCCCGTTGATTCATTCTCACAGTCCCCATCCAGAGTACAGCTTTTGGTGACATACTGATCTCTTTCCAAGTCTACAGGGCCTCCCTTTCTCTGTCTGAGAACTGGTGGGAGGCCCTGGGTTTCAGTAGTCATGCATATAGAAGGTTTCTCTGTGGAAGTTGCAAGGATGAGCCATCTTTGATCTTTTCCTTCAAGGACAGGGACTGTTTTTGCCTTTCAGGAAATGTGAAAACAAGAACTACTTGATTTTAATTTAAGCTTAATTTCCTCAAAGTTTGACATTTTAATGAAATAATGGTGGCTGACACCCTTCGTTTCTTGGTCACATTGCTGTATTTTGTTCATGTAACAAAGCATTGGTCTTCATGTTCTCTCTCAGAATACTTCGCCTAACTTATTTTGTGCAAAAAAACCCCCTCTTTATAATCAGCTATACTATACATCATCTTCTGTATAGTTACAGGCATTTACTGTCATTCTCGAAGTATGCAATTTGTTTTGCTGATTGTCATCTATGTTCACAGTTTTTAAGGGGAGAAAATGTACCAGATTGCATTATCAAGGAAAATGTGGAGTAGTGTTACAATTGCAGTTAGGTATGTGAAAGCAGTAAGATTAATTTGGGACTTAAATGCCACAGGAAAGTTCTGTGTGTTTGTACGAAGTGATCTTGTAACTCTATGTACCTGGCTTTTAGTGACAGGCTAAGTGATTTCCACTGTGCGGAGGCTTTGCATAAACACTTACTTCTCAACCAGCCCTGGCAGGATTCAGATGGAGCACCTGTCTTAGGCAGAGGGTCTCTCCTGCTTTGTAGGTGATTATCCATTTCAGAATGATTGTTGAACATAATGCCTGAAATAATCACTATCCTCAGACACAGTGGGCCAGACCCCTTCCTAGTCAGCATAGCTCTGCTGACTTCAGCACCGCTCCACTAATTCATATCCACTGTGGATCTAGCCCATTGTGAATAATTAATTATAGCCTTGTCTGTGCTGCAACTGCTCTGTTAATAAAGTCTCCCCATTAGTTGCTATACAAAGAACCATCTCCTTTCTGTGAGTTTTTGCTTATAACGTAGGTCATAAAGCTACATGACTTCTCCAGATATTTGTGAAGTAACTGCAGAAAGATTTCCTGTCCTAGCTGTAGTACAAGTGTGCTGACCTTCTGTATGCAAGGTGCATTTCAACTCTGGTGACTACATGCGCTGAATCAAAGATGTGCTTTTGGAAACGTGAGTCTATTGTAAGTGTCACAGAAGGGGGCAGAGGTGATGGCGGGTGGGAGGGGGAAAGCAGGCAGACATTACTACCATGGCATCCAGATCTTGCACAAGTTCTCTACTGATCTGAACAAATGATCAAAATCCCCCACCCAACAGAAGATGATTGAAAATGACTACAAGAGAATGGAGTTAGGCTGTTTAGTCCAGCAACAAAATAATTATCTCATGAGGGTTTATTTATGCTGCAACTTGAGTGAGCGCAGAGATTTTGATATAACCAAAGAGCAGCCTCTATTTTCCAACCTGACTTCAGTAGCAATCTCTGTATCTTGTCTGTAAGTTTAAATTTCTGCCTGTTGGTGTTCAAGTAGGGGCCTCTTCACCATGTCATGTAGACCTCAATAACATTTCTGTTGCTCCAGGCAGAGTGTAAGGCAGTGTTGCACAAAGTTTACTGAGGGGGGCACTGGCAAGGGCACTTTTCAATGAGTGGCCCCTATGAGGGGGATCTGCTCTGTGTCTGTTTACAAGCCCTCAATACATTAGCAAGTGGGACAGCAGATCTTACATGCACATATAAACCAGGCTATAAGACTTCCTGCTTTGCTTTTCAAATCCTTTTGAAGGGTTTTGAATCTGGTTTAATGAAGAAGTTTAATACAGAATTAGTGGGATTGTCCTGGTGGGATGCTTGTCAGGCACCGCCGGCTGAAGGGTTCAGCTTTTGACCTTCAAACAGATGACTGCATTTCCCTTTGTCACTTTGTGACAATTGTGATTATCTGAGGAGTGCTTTTTCAGTTTAAGAGAAAAGGCCGTTGGCGGGTGACATTGTGAGAGTTTATATATAGTAACATCAGAAGGGATCGTTGATTGTCTGAATTCGCTGAACTTCAACTCCTAGCCACTGGATCTTCTTATACCTCTGCTTGCTAGATTTAAGAGCTTATTAAGCAAGTTGTCTTCTCCGGGTTATTTGTAAAAATACTTCAAGATTTAAGTGTGTTAAATTGCATGTGGCTGTCTTGTGCTGTTAGTCAAGTAAGCCAAATGGCTGCAAATATTTGTTCACCTTTTTATTACTTCTCTTGTAGGCTTTGAGTCATCTGCACACTTTATCAAGGATGTTATGTTCTCTTCCAGGTCACGGACTGAAATGTTTGATAGCGTAAGGCCAAGAACCAGTCCTTAATGGATGCCCCCTGGAAACATACTCATACAGTAATGGTTCCCTATTTACAGCTACATTCTGGAACCTATTTAATAACCAGGGTTTATCAAGTAAGAATAAGCCATGTTAACTTTGTATCCTAGCGTTTTAATCAAAACATCATGATATATGAAGTCTGTTGGAAGTCTTATGAAAATGTGTTACATCAACACTATTTCTTCTGTCAACCAAACTTGTAATATCATGAGAAAAACCCCCAAGTTATTTTGACAGGATTTTTTTCCTTCTCCATAAACCCTGTATTGACTCCAAAACTCTAAATTAAGAAACTGCTAATCCACGTCTTTGACTTACTCTTGGAATAGGAAGCATTTCATCACCATCCTTGTAGTATGACAACATCTGTTTTCTCCAGATACAAAAGAGGGAACTCATAAAATGCTTTTGCAATCTTTGCATTGTTATTGATAATTCTAACCCTGCCAGCTAGTTATGGGTCATTACTGTTAACAGGATTGGTTTTTTGCGGGTTTTTTTCCCCTAATGCAGTGGGTTGCCTGTAGATGACTTCCTGCTTAGTAGTGCTTACATGTTATGGAAATATGTAAAGTAACTATTGAGAAAAAGCTGTGCGCCTCCCTCAGTGGAATAGGGTTGCATTCTTGAGGGGAGATACGTATTCTTGGGGTGAACAGCTCCATAAACTTATAATATAAAGTGGAATCATATCTGCACCCCAGCATCTACCTCAATGGGGCTGTCCCTGGAAGTTGGTAAGCACTGCATCTCATGGTGGATGCTTTTCAAGATTGGGAACTGCAATCACTTTTATACCAGTTTTATACTAGTATGCTGCCATTCTTTCAGGTCTGTTGCTATTTAATCATGGTATTTTTATTTCAAGATACGTTGCTTCGGGTTAGCTTCCATCCAGCACAGGGTAAGAGGTGCATAAAGGCAATTCCTTGAATTTGCTGAGATGTGGTAAATTCCTGGCCCTTTTTACTTAATAACTAGTTAATCTCCCTGTATCCTTAGAAACGGCTTAATCCTGATATCTTCATCAGATTTACTAGAGTTGTTCCATATTTTTCACCTTTGTAAGATTAGAAGGGGCCCTATGACTTAGATGTAGCGATTTCCACCCCCACCCCGAGCTGTAGCAGAATCAGTGCCATAGACTGGAAAGGAGCATAAGGAGAATACCTGATTTCAGCAACTCTTTCTTACTTACGTAGTCTGTAAATATAAGAGAAGGGGACCTGTAAAGGAAAGTAAAACTATGAATATACCTAATACATGATGATATCGCTTTAAGTATCAGATCTGTGGCATTTACTACTGCAGGTGGTGAATGAGTCAGATATGAGGGCTGGGTAAGGATTTAAAAAGGGACTGAATAAGAGCCTGGATTCAGTTGGGGGGTTTAAATTATTTTTTCGAAAGGATTTGTGCACCTGCGGTTTCCACTTGCTTCCCCTCAAACCTGCTCAGCACTTCTTTAAATCAGGCTCCAGCATAGTACGAAGCTCTGAAATTAAAAATATAAAGAGCAATAATGCAGGCTCCCGGGTATAAGATCATTACTTAATGGAATTGGGAAGACATTTTCTTCATAGAAACAGTACCACGCCTATGGCTTGACATAGTGTATATATTCCCTGTCTTCTAAAATTTTAAATTATTTATTGCAGAAAGAAAGTTGCTGGACAAGGAAGGTAAAGGTTATTAGATTAGATCAGATGCTAGATTGTGTGGAAAGGGTCTTATTTTTATGTAACCTCCTATGCTATTTGTGTGTGTGCAGACAGTTAAAGACATGCAAGCAGTAGACAGGGCTGGGTGACTGATTATAACAAGTCATGTGTTTGTGAATTGCCCATGAACAGATCGCATGTTTAAAAATGTATTCAGGATTGTTCACTTAAATAAGTATTGGTCTGTGATCCACTCTTGAGCATGTTGTTAGTATTTGATGACTTGCTCACCACGGCATTGGCCCATGTCTCCTCAAGAGGACTCTCTTGCATAAAGCATCTTCACAGAAAGCTGAAGCCACCCTCTGACTCATAAGATCTGCAGACTTAGGGGTAAAAAACCCATGGTGGTGTAGTCCAGGATTATATATTTTCCTATAGCTATAACTATAGTATTAGAGCATGTGTAAAAAATGGAAGCAATTTCATTTTTGCAAGAAATTCCAACACTAAAATTTGTTTTGATTGTAAAACAGAATTAAGTGCCAACATCTAGAGAGTCTTTGCAGAATGGAAATTCAAAAAACCCTGGTTTAGAACATTCATCAATGCTTCAATATTGAATGCTGTTTAAAGGTTGTAATGTAAAATATTTTACTATACAAATTAACAACCAATAGTAATACAACTATCCTAGAAAAATAGAGTAAACAAAGTACATGAGACATTTCAGCATTATTGAATCAAATCATGGACAATATGGATGTAAAATGAGAACATAAGAACATTGTATTTTTTAACACTTTTGAGTCCAATTTCATTAAAATTGACATGTTCCAGTAACATGCTTCAGTTTCAACAAAACTGCATTACCCAAGTGAGAAGGTTTCTATCAATAACTTGTTGATTCACTTGTATTTAGAGGTGCAAGTCCAAGTGTTTAGATAGACTGGAAGGTGTTGAAAAATTGGGAAGGGAACAGGGATGATCCACAGAAATGATTTGAGGGCTTGTAAAAATTCCTGGCAATGCAATAGCTAGAACTTGATTTGTTTAGCTTCTAAAAAAAAAAGAGATTGTAAACAAGTTACTTCTCAGTGTTTAAGTATATTCATGTCAAAAAAATGAGAGGTGTTGAGTAATACTGGACAGGAATTTTCTGGTTAAACCTGATCTCATTAGAAAATGTTGTTCTCACTAAAACAGAACTGTTTTGTTTAAATATAAGCAATTTGCCTTCAGTGAGCTACAGCAGGTTCCATTGAAAACAAGGATCTTCAGGGCTTCCAGGCAACCGTCTGGGGAACAAGGAACATAGACCTTGACAGTTTGTTTCAAGCTGTATTTGTGCGGACCTTGAGGCTCTGCTGTAAGACAGAACCAGAAGACCCTGGAGCTTTTCAGGGATTCCAGGCTCCTTCATGCAGATCTTGATTTGAGATGTCCTGGGATGAATTTTCATGGTGTGCTTCTCAGGGCTATCCCTGCTCTGTGAACTGTTTCAGGACTAGAGACACCTGGACTCCTGGGCAGCTAAGCCAGTTGGCTGCCTGACTCTTGCAGCTTGGGGAGCTAGCTTCCTCAAGAAATGGAGAGTACAATAACTGCATTAAGAACCTGGAAATTCAGGGTCCCTAGGATGAAGCAGAGGAATTTGGAAGACATTGCAGCTGCTGAGTTCTCAGTTAAGTTGGCAAGATTCGAATGGTCTCCACAGGAGATGGGGACCTGGGGTCTTTATTTTTTTTTCAGAGACAACAGGTGCCAGTGTTTCCCAAATCAACATTTTTGGAATTTACTGTTGGCAGAAAATGTAGCTAATTTGTTTTTGTGTTGATTCAGAATGAGACCAGATTTCATAATTTCTTGCAGATCAGAACATCCAACATTTAGCCAGCTCTGGTACTAATAGCTTCTTTAGCAGAGAAAGGCATAATAAGAATCAGTGGCTGGAATTTGAAATCAGATGCACAAAAATTAGAAATAAGGCACATTTCTTTAATGATAAGGTGATTTATATTCATACATAATTATGTGAAACTGACCTCTGATATACTGGAGACCAGGTTAGATGGTCCGTTGTCTTTAAATCTATGGATATAGCTATACTACAGTCACTTAAGTAGGGCAATCTCAGAAGCAATGTAAACTGGTTCATGCTGAGTTCTGTGTTGCCTGTGGCTAGACAGCTATGACCTAGGCTATGCCAGCATTGCCAGCCCTATATATATATATATATATATATATATATATCTATATCTATATCTATATATACACACACACACACATTAGCAAAAAAGTCTGGCTATCAGTGAAAAGTTTTCAGATTGTCAGTAAAATTCTCTCTCTCTCTCTCTCTCTCTCTCTCTAATTTTACTGACAATATACATAATGTAAATGTTACCTTTCTGCCAGTTCCTGGGCTTCAGCAACAAAGACTGAGTTCAAATTTAGGGGTTTAACACCTACATTTAAAAGTTTGGTTGCCAGTAAAAAAAAAGTTTGCAACTTGTCAGTAAAAGAAAAATGTTCCTGAGATGGCAACATGTTTGATTGCAGCATTGGTCTTATATCATGCTGCCCCCACCCTGATACCCCCATGCCATGTTGCTACTCACCAGTCTTACTGCCACTGGCCCCATTATCCTTGTTCCAGCATGGATCGCACCCAGAGCCTCTCCCCTACCCCTTTTAGATTCTGCAGCTCCCTCCAGCTGCCCCACCCCCTCCCCATCCTATCCAGAGATATGCAGCTCTGCCTGCAACATTATAGCCAGGTGATAGGACACAGCAGCACCACCACATGGCTGAGGGGAGGAGGGGGCTTCAGAGGTTCCCATAAGCAAAAAAAGTCCTGAGCTTAGGTGTGCTCCCACTCAGACACCTATCAGATGCATTACTCTGCTTTGTCTGTACTTCAACATCTGACCTTGTTCAAAGCAGGGAGCTTCAATCAAGCTCACAGGGCACATTTACACATGCCCCTTTGGCACCATTGTTACTGCGTTGTCTGCTACTGTGGCGTGCCGACGGTGCAGTTATTTTTAACCACTATATTGCCGTAGCAACACACTATAGCAAGGGAGCGCATTGCTATGGCAATGTAGCTGCAACGTCACAGTTTATGCCTGCTGATGCTACAGCACTGAACTGCATTGCTATGGTGATGTAGCATCTTGTGTAGATGCGCCCACAGTTGCTTAGTTTTTGTTTTTTTTTATAGTTGGCTCTGTTTTTTTACAGACATTATGGGCAGGTGTTTTTATCCTTAGACTATACATGAATTCACGGACAGCTAGCAACCCTGCTCTGCATTGTAGTCATTATCTATGATTAAGAAAGTAATTTCCTACATAAATCTACCTCTAATGAAAGTATATCTGTACTTAAAGAAGTTCAAATAAGTTTCCCAAGAAACTATCTGACAACATACATGGTGAGCATTTTCTATTGAGACTTCTGGCCACAAGTTGGAGGTTTTAGAAGTAAAGTTTGTTTTGCTTGGTTGTTTAATCATTATTAAACAATAATTTGAATCTTGATTGCAGAAGACCCCTATGTTCAGTTAATACAGTTGAGTGGGTATGAGAGGAAGAAGATCTATCTGTAACCTAAAAACTGTTTTTCTATGAAAACCTACCCTGCCAGACACTAAGGGTGACTACATGGGAAAATTGCCAAGATCCAGACCAGTGCTCCCAAGCACACTATGCAGAGCTAACCAGCCAGCCTGAAACTCCCCTGCTTCTAGTTTAGGATGCAGCCCACTGGTAGCTGTGCAGTGTGTCCAAAGATGTCACCCTTGACCCACAATAAAATTATCATGTACACATGGCCAAAGCCTCTTTCCTTTGGCACCCTCTTGATTCATGAAGATTAAAACATACCTATCAGCAAAACCATTAGGATGGAGACCAAGACACCAAACAGGAGCTGAAGCTGAGAAAGGGCCAATTTGTGACGATGCCTTATGAAGAAATTGCATGGAATTTTTCTGGGTTTTTTTGTCAAGGATTTCAGGTTCCAAGAACACGACTGACTAATACAGAAGCTAGTCTGAATTTATGTTAATCTGGCCATTAGAAGCCAAATCAAATGCATTATTTTAATTGATTTTCTTTTTCCTCTAAATCATTCCTTGTACTGTACAGGTCAGACTACCCGAGTGTAAATCCCATGTTAATTTGTAAGTGTTGCTAGCCAGTCTTTGTATTTCTTCTAATCTACCTGAAAAACAAAGACTCATTTAATAATTCAGGAGATGTTCTTTTTACCTCTTTTGTTGAAGCAAGACTTCAGAAGTATTTAAACCATTTAAAATTATATATAATTAGCACAACTAAAGTAGCTAACAAATTCAGAAGCAATTCACAGAACTAGGTGGAGGGCAATAGCTATTAGCTTTAGCTATTAATCAAGGCTCAGTTGTGATACCATTTGTATATTTGGGTCTAAACGGGTTCAGAGATCTTTGTGGAGCTGTCTTCATCTCCAGAGCCTACATGGTGCAGCAGGCGAAAATAGCTGACAGTGGGGGTGTTCTTCCCCTCGCTGTTCAGATGGAAGGTCAGGAGAAAGAAGTGGCTCTGCCCCTTTCATTGTACCAGTTAGACCCTCAGTTACTTAGTGTGGACAGCCTTCTCATCTGTAGCCTCTTGGTTTAATTTCCCTTCGTGCTGACTGGTAGAGAGTGGGAGGGCAGTTGAAGGGAATGGTTGTGACTTTGGCTTTGCCTTTCCAGCATCCTCTTCAATGGAAAAGAGTGAAACTGCTTTTCAAGGAGTGGTACCAGCAATTATTATCTAATCAACTGTTTGCCATGTTACACATCCAATCTATGCTTGATCTATAGATAAAGAAATAACTTTGCAAATGTTTATGGCGAGCTTGTCCCAGAGAGGAGGTGCAGTGGGAAATCCTAGTTTCATTCATAAGGAAGGGAATGACAAGATGCTAATTCTGTGCGTGCTAATTAAGGAACCAAAACTACTCTGTGATTTACCTACGCAACACAGTGCAAATTCAGGATATTTACAACCTGCACATGCAATTAATAAGTTGAAGATTTATTTGACAGTTTTAAGGAAATAATAATTTTGCAGAAATAAATTCTAAATTAATTTATTTACCGACTGAGTCCTATTTACTTATCTCTGTCCATGATGGAGTATTCTTATGGATAGCCAGAAAGTCAAATGCATGAAATAAAGGAAATGTTTATTCACTCTACCTCTTGAGTAGGTATACAAAATTGAAAATATGCTAGAGGGAACAAGTGTGTTGTGTCAGAAGGAAAATAATGTAGGTGACTTAATTATTAGGTCCTGATAGTCGTTAGAGAGGAAAAAAAATCTACAATTTTATGAAATTACTTGAATTGTATAAGTAAACTTTTAGTTTCAGTGTTTAACATTTAATAAGCATTTAGATTGGTCACTTTTAATAAGTATTTGTATTTTGAATGGAAAGTAGATATAGTGAATGTTTTTGATAGTTCTGCGGAAAGTTAGATGTAATCTCCCTTCTGTGCACTTTTTCAAGGTTTTTGTCTTGAGCAAAAAGGACAACATGGTGGGAAATTTTTGAAAATTGTTTTTTGGGAAAATACGCCTTCCTGGCCGGAAGTATTTACAGTATATAGTAGAATCATAGTATTCACAGGATATTATAGGATTCAGGAAAAATTAAGGCTGGAAGGGACCTCAGGAGGTTATCTAGTCTGACCCCTGACTCAAAGCAGGATCATCCCAATCTAACCCATCTCAGACTAACTTGAATTTAAAAACTTCTGGTAATGGAGATCCCACAATCTATCTTGGTAATCTTTTCCAGCATGTAGCCACCTGCACAGAACTTAATAAACATCCAGCCTAAATTTCCCATGTTATATTATGAGCACATTGTTTCCTGTCTGGTCCTTTAAGGGCACAGAAAACAATTGATTGCCATCCTCTTTATAACAACTTCTTTTGAATTCATAGTCCATTGTGCACATCTTTCTTGTCCACATCACCACATCCAGGTGAGGCCTCAGCAGTGCTGAATAGCATGGCAAAATTATTTTTTGTGATTCGACTATGACACTTCTAAAGTGCCCTGCAGAAATGTATTGCAAAAAACCCTGGGGTTATGCAAAAACAAGTTTAAATAACTGAGTTTCTAAATAACTCTTAGTTCTCTACCCAGCTGTGGCACTGATTTGAACAATCTGCATGTGATCCATGAAGTAATTTTCCAATCTCAAAATTGGACTTAAATTTTGGCTGCCTCACTTTTTAGGTACCTAACTTGAAATATGTGGGGCTTGATATTTTAGAAGTACTTTACACTTACCACTCCCATTGTCTTCAGTTGATGCTGAGCATAGGACTAAAATCAATGTAGTCAGAATTCAAACTCCCAATCTCTTTGTCAAATTCCCTGTCATGAAGAGAGCTGTCATTAGCAATGCTGAAGGAAGACAACCACAATGAGATTAAATCGGAGGAAACAAAAGCATAGGTTCAAAACTTACAGAAAACTGAAAGGGTACTGGAGACAACTATGGAAAAAATCTTATCTATTTGACCAATTCCCATTGGAAGCTTGGCTGAACTTTGCAAAAGAAAAAAAAATCATAAAAATGTGCTCAAGAATGTTATGAGAAACCACAATCATAGTTTTTATTAATGTCTGGTACTTCCTTCTCGACTCATTGGCCTTTTGTATTCCACCATTAGTCAATTCCTACATTTGTCATCTTTGTCCATTCTTAGTTTTGTACTTATCCTCATGTTTTCCTGTCCATTGAATGGACTCATCAGGCTAGGTCCAGTGACAGACTTAGTTGGGTAGGTTATGTATACAGTATCTACTTTTTAGATTCCTGGCCCCTGGAGTGGAATATTTATTTTAGGTACATGAATTCAAGGGTGAAATTTTGGTTCGAGAGGTTCAGAGAAATTTCTATGGAACATCTTAACTTTAGAGTCCTCCAAAACCTTTCATGATTTGCTTGTTATTTTTGATAGTATTAAGAAATATGTTTCTTACAGCTTTAGCACAAAAAAGTTAGATCACTTTGACACAAGAAGCATTGAACTTCTGAACTTGCAGACTCCTGAAAAACATAGTCTTTCAATAAGTATCAACAAAGAACATTCGTTTTCCAGTTGACGTGAAGTCTTTGTAAAAGGATGAATACTTCACCAGTTATGAGAACAAGAGCACACGGGAGTAATTGTAGATCTTTTATTTGAAAAGAAACCTTTCCTCAGCAAAATTTAAAATAAATCTCTCATGCCAGAAATTTAGAGCTGTGGTAATGATCAGCTTCAAACCAAGAAAACAAAAAACAAACAGAAAACCAATGAAAGAGGAGATGGAACTGAATGAGAAAACCTCTATTGATGTCAGAAAGATCAGCATCATAATAACAACTCTAAAAATGCTCCTACCAGTCAACAAAAGTCAATAGACTACTGAGCCCTTCATCAGGACAACACGGAATTGGGTAGATGGATATACGTCTATCTATTCTCAGTCTCCCTCTCTTCAGCTAGGAACAGACATTCAAAAAGTCTGAGCCCAAATTGATTCAGTCTTTGCAGGTTAGTCTAACCTGGCTAGGCTGAACTGGTTTGAAACCAGACAGACATTCTCTCTGGACTGAGGAAATTCAGGCACACGCCTGCAGTGGCTCGGGCTAGAAGCTGGGGGGTGCTAGAGCAGCCGTCCCTTCCCTTCTGTAGGGAGCTGAGCTGAGGTGGGCATGGCCAGGCCACAGCAGGACTCTCACTACGGAGATCTGCCTGCATGGTCTTAGGCTTTTCCCTGCTGGCTGCTCAAGGGGGAGGAGTGTTGCCAGCCCCCAGCCCTAGGCTAGCACACTGAGACAAGGGAGTAGGGGGGGGGGGTGCAGTGCATGCATCTGTTGATGATATGGAGCTTTTCAATCTCCCTCCCTGCTTCCTCATACTGCCTGCAGCAAACTGACAGACAAGCAAACCAGCTGGGGACTGATAGTGATAATGGTCTTTATCACCTGATTACCAAAAAATGGCCTCTCTCCATTACTTCAAACTTCTTAAACAGCTTACTGGATGACCTGTTGATTAGCTCCAAATAGCCCTAAGCAGTCACTGTTCTGTCTGCCTGCCCCAGTGAAATTGGACACAGACACAGCATTAGCTAGCATACCACATGCCTAGGTTCCCTGGGGCTGGGGTCTGTGCTCTGGGAGATGGGAGGGGGAGGAAGGGGGGGGATTTCCTGCTTGAGCAGTGATTAGGGGGGGGGTAGGGTAGGGTAGGGCAGGGGGAAGCCAGGTGGACCCTGCTGTATTTGCATTCTCTTCTGGAGCCTTACACAGCATTAGCTAGCATACCACCTGCTGGCTATGGTCTGTGCGGTAGCATAGAGGAGGAAGGGATCCCTGCTTAAGCAGTGAGTGGTGACAGGACAAGGGAAGGGGGCCACGGGAGGTCAGCAGACCCTGCTGTGCCTGCAAGTCTGTCAGAGCTTTGGCCAGGGAGCAGAGGGGAGGGGCCAGCCCTGCTGTGGAGCAGAGAGCCCTGGCCAGGGAGCAGAGGGGATGCTGGGGGGACTCTGATTTAATTTAAAGCAGCAAGGGGTCTGGGACAGGCATTGCATAACCTGGTTTGAGCCAAATCAAGTCTGATACTACATTCAACCAGGTTTATCTCAAACTGGTTTCAGGCATTTTCAAGCTGGTTTATATGTACTGAACATCTGTTCTGTTATAGGTTTAAACCAGTTTCTGATCACTTAAACCAGTTTGTATGTAATGTCTGTCCCTAGCCCTCATGGCTAGATCTTATCTGGTCTTAGGAACCTGGCCCTTTATCTACTGTATTGGAACTTACTGTACAGAATACGTTACTCCCTGTATTTAACTGATTATTTTAAAAAAAGAAAAGAAGTAGAAGACTTAATAATGTCTTCATGGAGCTCCAATTTTTCAGTATGCTATCTTAAGGAAGAATTTATTTTAAGACATGAGCACACTGTGTTTCCTGACATGAATGCTTGAGGGTTTTCTTTTATCCTTTTAATAATGCATTACTACTAGCTTTTTGGAATATTTGAGAAAGTTTTAAACATACACTGCTATAATTTTTCTTATTTCTTTGCCTATAAAGCTTGGCTGCCTTAGTTTACCAAAATAAATTTTAAAAAAGAAAGAAAAGGATTTGAAGAGAACATTTATTAATCGTATTATTCTTTAATATTTCAAAGAGGAAACAGTAAACTAATTAATAAAGTTGATCATTAGTTGCATAAAATTTAATTAAAAAGTTTGAAGCAATACATTTGCTTGCATTTAAATGGATTTTTACTTGATTAAAATGTATCTGTCAATTAAAACCACACTAACTTGCAAAGACAAAAATATGTTGTTATGAAGTTGACCATAAATGCTTAGGAAACAATGAGTAGGATTCTGCACAGAGGAATGGGGATGTATGTGTATCAACCTTTCCTAAAGGACCTAACTTTCTCCCATAGAAATCAGTAGCAAAGTTCCCTTAAATTTTATGTATACTGGTAATTCAGTCATAGCAGCAATACATGGCATTTCTGAAATTCAACATATGCTTTATTTAAAAAAATGAAATAAATTTTAATTTTGACCCATAGAAACTAAAGACTATATGTTATATGTATGTACGCTACACCTCTCCAGCTTCATAGTGGTTGCTAAATTAAAAACAAACAAATAGCTAAAGTTTTTCCAAAGTTTCACTGTTACTGTAGCTTTTCTTGCATAGTATTAAATCTCTTCATGAGGATCTCTGTTACACTGTAGTCTTTCTAATTTAGGGTTAAAATATCTCTAGAACCTCTCATGAGAATTTCAGTGCTGAATAAATTAAGTATACAGCAAGGTGCTATAATTTGGAATTCTCCCATGCACAGCAGATGCTTATGTAAATTATTATAAAGTGCGTGTGCATAAGTAGTGAGATTTAGGACTGGAAAGTTTTGAAGCAGTAAATTTCTCATGGAGTAACCTGAGAAAGTGAGTCAAATTTAGATTTCAATACAGTCAGATGCTGATATGGATTTTGACACAGTTTGATATTAATCGGTTCTGGGGCGGCGGCGTGTCTATGAGTTTTCTATAGGTTATATTAGGACTCTCTTTTCCACATCCATTGATGGCTACGTGGTGAAGGCTGAACACTAGTGGGAATCAGGAATGGCTTAATTTCAGCATTTCCTCATTGGTGCAAAAATATATCCATGTTGTCCTGAAAGATGAGGAGTTCAGCACTTCTAATGCACAGAAGGCTAAGAATGAATGCTCTCTGTTCCCCTTCCCGTTCATAAAAGAATCCACTTGACGTTAGAATCCTCCTTCTTCTGTTCCATCACTTTTTATCTTTAAATTCAAAGAGCATTATTTATTATCTCCTTTTTGGAAATTCATGAAAAAATGCTTAATTTTCTTTTCAGCTTAATTTTATTCAGTATAACCTGCAGAAAAAGCTGGGATCCTCTACAGTTTCTCAAAATACCTGGGAGTAGAAGGCAAGTATTTCCTCTAGGAGTTGGAAACCAAAAAACTGCTCATTAACTCACACTGAACAAATCCACAGGAGACCTGGTTTTCATTGGTAGTTCTTCATGAGAACCTCTCTGCCCCCCCCTGCCACGCACACACAGCAAGAGATATAGATTGTAATGGGATGATGAGCAGAAGGAGGAGGAAAATGGAGAAAGGAATTTAACAAAGGAACATTTTCAAAAGTATATTCATGATGATATAATATTATCTCTATAGTCTGTATTGGCCTAATATTTCAGGCCCAACACCTGACACATTTACACCATTGCAGACTTTGATGTACAGCCCTGCCCTGGTGTAGAGTTACCCCGGAAAAGAATTGGGGTCGACCTACGCTGATATCAATTATATTGGTTTAGATGTGCATGTGTTGCCCTCAATTAGTCTCTCGTCCCCATCATCATCAGTATCCCAAAATGCAAGTTTCCTGAAAACCATTCTAATCAGACTAGTAGGAATGGAACATACCCTTCAATACTTTTTCTCTTAAAAAAGCAGTGCCCCTATAAAATGGATGATACGTGGATGTTTAAATCCTACCCTGTGACCTGAGACAAAATTGTTAAGTGATCATCTAATGATCTCAAATGGAGTTGTTTAATGACTTGTAAGACATGTCTAAATCACAACAGATGCTAATCAAGTTTATTAGGATCTCTGGGCCTTTGATTTAATTGGAAGTCTTTTACTTTCTTTCAAGAGGGCTGGAAACTTTGAATATTTATTATAAGATTGAAATACTGACATTAAACAACCCATCAAAGGGTCACTTTGAGATAGCAATGGTTAAAAACAACTTATCTGAGTATCAGACAGGGCTGAGACTCAACTGGGACATCTCTAATCAAACTTAATAATGATGCTGAGCAGTCCTACAAATAGTGTACAAACATTAACTAATTAAACTTCACATTGCCCCTGGGAGAGAGAAATATTTACTGTTTCCATTTCAGAGAGAGATAAATATTAAATAAAGTAACATAATAAGAGTTAATGTACAGAGAACCTTGCTGTGCCCAACGTAGGTCCTGGTGAAGTCAATAGCAAAATTCCCACAGAATATAGCGCAGGAATCAAGTCCCTATAACGTACTTGATCTCCTAATTAGATGCCGTCTAGACTGTGTGTCTGCTGTTCAGCTATTTTAGAGTCATCTGGTGTGTATCAATGATAAGGTCTGCGTCATAGTAAATCCAGTTGTGCTGTAAGACGTGTTCTTTGGCAGTTCCTTCTTTGCTTCTGTCTTCATTCCTTCTTACAACAAGGATTTGGGGATAATCTTGGACATGTGCCAGATGCACGTGTCTAAAACAGGGGCAGCCAACCTATGGCATGCATGTCACAAGTAGCATGGGCAGTGTTTGTGTGTGGCATGCAGCCGATTTGGTAAGGGAGCAGGCAGCATGGTAGCTGATAGGTCAGGGAGAAAATAGAAGAGCCGCAGTTTGGGCAGGTAGCACAGCACAGGACAGGAAGCAGATATAAGGAAGGGAGTATCAGCAGTCTCAAAGGGTGTGAAGTACCTAAGTCTGTGGGGGAATCCAGATCTGTGGTCAAGGCACTGCAAAGGAGTCAAATCAGGTAATCTAATCCAAAGTGATATCCACACTTTCAGCCAAGGCTGGCTAAAGGTCAATCCAGGGAGTTCAGAGGTGTGCAGCAGCATAAGCAAGGGAGAGGTACTGGATCCTGAGGCCAGAGGAGGGCTGACATACCATATAATGTGAGGCATTAGCAGCCAGAGCCTAAGTGAAAGACTTGAGCTTATGAAGTCAGCCTCGATGGCTCTTTAGCCAACTAGCTTGGTATTCACAGGTGGTATTACTTTGGGGCCCAGTGGCTTTGCTTAGAGGGCAAACTTCCCTCTTAACAGCAGAAAGCAGAGCAGCAAATTTGGCAGGGGGCAAAAAAGCAGTGCAGCAGATCTTGCAGGAAAAGGGGATTGGAGTGGCACTTGGGGAGGGTGCGGGCTTATCTTGAATTTGTGGCAAGAGGTTGGCCCCACTGGTCTAAAAGAAAGTTTTTATTTGTAAAATAATGCAATGTATTTAGCAGTTAGGTACTGTTGTTGAGCTCAAAGCACTTTGCAAAAGCAAGTAGACATCATTATCACATAGGATTCAAATACAGGGAGGTTAAAACCTTAGTGTTCACCTTCACTGGCATTTGATAGCCTGTTATTCCTAAATATATAATATTCTGATACTGGATGTATTTCATAGATTTCATAGACATTAGGGCTGGAAGGGACCTCAGAAGATCATCGAGTCCAGCCCTCTGCCCAAAGGGCAGGAAGTCAGCTGGGGTCATAGGATCCCAGCAAGATAAGCATCCAGTTTCATCTTGAAGGTGTTCAATGAAGGCGCTTGAACCACCTCCGGTGGCAGGCTGTTCCAGACCTTGGGGGCTCGGACAGCAAAGAAATTCTTCCTTATGTCCAGCCTGAAACGATCCCCCTGAGCCTGCGCTTTTCCAGGCTTAAGAGCCCCAGGGATCTCAGCCTGTCATCGTAGGGTCTGCTTCCCTGACCTCTGATCATGTGCGTGGCTCTTCTCTGGACTCTCTCAAGCTTCTCCACATCCTTTCTGAATTGTGGAGCCCAAAAATGGACACAGTACTCCAGCTGCAGCCTCACTAAGGCTGAGTACAGGGGGAGAATGACGTCCCGGGATTTGCTTGAGAAGCATCTATGGATGCAAGCCAGCGTTTTGGTCGCTTTACTAGCCGCCGCATCGCATTGCAGGCTCATGTTCATCTTGTGGTCAATGATGACCCCCCAAGTCTCTTTCTTCCATAGTGCTAGCCAACATAGCACTGCCGAGCCTATAAGGATGCTGCGGGTTTTTTTCCCCCAAGGTGGAGAACCTTGCATTTATCGGCGTTGAACACCATCAGGTTCTCGTCCGCCCACTTGCTGAGCCTGTCCAGGGTATGTCTAAAAACAGTTTTATACACCAATGATTTATGGAAATCACCAGTGGTGACAAACAGGGGATGCACGTGCATCCCCTGAGAACACCAATGCACCCCCAAATGGCCGCACTCGCTGCTTAGGTGATGGCAGAGGGGACAGGTGGGAGCACCGGTGGCCCCCTTGCAAGCGCTAGCTGATCTCTGCAGCCGCTCCCAGAAGCGGCCGCAGCAATTGGCCGCAGGGGATCTCCCTCCTGGCAGTGAGATCTGCCCCCTGGTCATCGAGATCGGGCGTGGGGGGACCCCTCCCTGGGCAGCTAGACTGGTTGCAGGGTGGGCATGTGCCCCCCCTGCAACCAAAGGCGGCACGAGTCGTCCGTGGAAATCACCTTGCAAAGGGAGAGCCTTTAGGAAGGAGTTGTATGCTGCTTTTATTAGTTCGGTCCTGGCAATTAAAAATAATAGTAAAGCTCCCATTTAAATCATGGAAAGAAAGATAAGGCCTCATGTTAATCCATATTACATGATTTGATACAATATATACATCTAGATACAGTAAATGCTTATGAGATACTTCACTAAACACATTATGGGGGTAGATGCAGAAAGAATGCTTGCAGGATGTGTTCAGGTTACAGATTCTTCTGTCTTCCCGAGCACTCAGCCATTGTATTATCACCAATAAAGCCCTTTGCCACATTGTACAAGTGAGGCATCCCTAATGTGCAATAAAACATTATGTCATTCATCGGTGCTCACTGCAGCAGCTGCAATTTTCCCCACAGACATTTTGCGTGTTCCTAGTGATATAGATATCACGGAGAAATCACCGCCAACGGTCCCTATGACTGGAATGGGCAAATGGATTGCACTTTAAGTGGCGTTTCACTGCCAGCTGATGAGAAACAACAATGCAAACAGCCCAGATGAGCAAACAAATAGTATATTAAATAGTTTAGTCATGTGTGTTGCCTTCCTTGCCATTTGTCACTGCTTCATCCCACCTGCTGCTGGAAAAGATTTTCTCATTGAGATGCCTCAAGGCACTGTTGGCTCTCAGATACTACAAATGAATATCAATATCTGCTTTGAATGGCCTAAATGTCTTTTAAACAAGAAATTTCCAAATTATTACAGTGTTACTATCTACTGTACTCTGCAGAATGCCAATTAAGAGTCTGTCAACATTTCCAATGCAATCTGTTTTAGAACGTCATTCTGAGCTGGAATCCAGTGTATGAGGGCTCAGATCAGGAGCATTTTTAACAGTTATTGAAAAAACTAAATTTTTCAGCAGTCAGGGTACTGTGTAAATAAAGCATTGCCCTCTGTAATCTGAGAGTGCAGCCCTCATTTCCTCCATTGTCCACACTAAAATAATACCATGGTGGAAGGGCCAAGATGCTACATTTAGTCAGTGCAGGTGTCCTGGCTATGGGTAGATAAAATTTTCAGTGGAGCAAGTCTGCCATTGGTTCTTAAGCAAGTTTGTAGTTCAGATAGCTGATGGAAACTTTAAGAGGTACAAAAAGAAAGTGGTGTACTGCTCCTGTAACTTGTAGGCAGGTTGGTTAACAACTTCTCTACAGTTTGTAGAAGACTCTTGTGATTTTCATGAGTTACACCACTAGGGGGTAACCTGGTCAAATGCAACTGGAGCTGATATTACATTCCATTTGGTGGAGTTCGGTGGTAACGTACAGAGAAGTCAGCACATTACATGCTATTCTTAGTGGAATTAACTGCTCCCTTGGTTATAGGGTTATAGTACACATTTCTGGCCTTTTGACTTGTAGCAGATAATAAAACAGATGGCAGGGTAAAAATTGATTATGCGAAAGAAAACATTTCTAGAATTTGTAGGCTGACTTGTGCAAGGTCCCGCTGAAGTTTGAGAGTTGAGGTCACGCAGCCCTCTGCTGGTCCATGCCCTGTTTGCATGAGAACCTACAAGAGGCAGAGGTCTTCTAACAGGCAGAAAGGATGTCAGCCTTTTGATGTGGCAGGGGAGCTGACAGCTGTGGCTTATTTCACAGCTGGGTGGCAGAATTAATCAGCTGAATCTCCCAAAGCATGAGAGACCAAGGAAAAGAAAGCAAGGTTAAAAGAAAAGGGAGAGAAACAAGGATATTAAAGAAAGAAGATGCATAGGATGGTGCTTCAGCTCGGGTTGCAGTAGGAGAGCTTGTAGTTTTGGTTTTGAGTTTTGGGCTAGCACAGAGGTGCTGAATCTATTTGGCACTGAGCCAGCTGTGCAGTATGGGGCCATTCCAGCGGGCAGATCCAGCCCAGAGTTGGTTTGGTCACTCAGCTCTGGCTATGGAGCATCGTTGCATGCTGGCTCGACAATGGACTGGCACTAGTGAGCATACAGGATAATGTCACCAAGCCTGCACAGCTCACCACAGGTCTGGAAATCGAGCAGCATCATGAGAACAGTAATTAACACTCCTACCACTCTCCATTGCCAAATTGTGTGACCCATGGAGACCTGGCCTGCAGAGTGGAGATTGAGCACCACTGGAGTAGGCAATGCCTTTTTTTTTGTGTCAAGGCAACCCTTATTTGATTTTGGCACCTTTCATTCAGCTCAAGGCACCCCTCAGAAAATAGCAGCTGTTACTTGTCAGGGTGTGTGCGTGCAGGGGGGGGTTTGACTACAGGAAAATTATAAAGCAATTGTTTTGTTACAGAACACCCGGAAAAATCACAACAGGTCAGAATGCTTTCAACACTGTGAATTCCTAGTTGACATCTCTGGGTTTGTTTTGTGAATTATGTTTGCATGACCAACAGTGCTGACATTGCATAGCACTGCGGCCCTGAAAGGATCTCAGGCACCCCAGGGTATTGCGGCACCCTGGCCAAGGATCACTGCTGTTAGAGCCCGGCCTATGTTTGTCCCCTTGCCATGTCAGAATACTTGCATCTGCCCCTTGTGGCTGAAAGCTAAAGGAACTGTGATTCTTCCTTTCCGTACTTCCTCCTCAGGCTTGCGCTCTGTTCTGTTCAGAACCTTGTAGCATGTCAAGCTGTCAACTCTGATTCATATTTTACCAGCTTTGTTAATCGTCTACAACAGCAGTTTCTAAATGTTAGTCCAGAGTGTATTGTTAATCCACCCCTAATAGGCTTGATTGCAGGATGCTGCTTCTACAACTGTCCAGTTGCACATTGCCAGCAAGAGCCTATGGAAAAAGCAGCTGGAACCACTTAGAAAGAGCTAGTGTCACTGCCTATAACTGGGGATTTAATTACAGAAGAAGAGAAAATGGGAGCCAACTTTAAGTACTTGAGCCACCAGCAGGCAAGGGAATGGAACTGAGCAGCAAGGCTATCTAGGAGAGCTGAGCCAAATCGGAGGGTTGGAAAGCTATGGAGGAGGAGGGGAACAAGTGTTTTGGGAACATGACCTAATGAGGGTAGGGAATGAGAGAAATGCATGAAGAAATAGAGGTGATAGCAAAATAATGTGCAGAAGCAGCACGAGTCCTCTCTCTCTCTCTCCCTCCCTCTCTCTCACATGCACACAATACTAGACTCACCAAGGACAACTTAAATACAACAACCATTTCCCTGATGTTAGCTTTTCATGTAAACAGCTGCTATTTTGGTGTGAAGATCTTATATGATTATGAATGTGAGTGGTCTGGTCTTTGAACCATTGTTAATGCTATTTGAAAATACCTGAGATTCCCAGGCCCACAGCAATATGTTATAAATGCATATTTTAATTAGTCAAATACTTTATTCCAATAGCAGCAAAATAGAAAGACATTAGAGCCAGCTAAAAGGAGCACAGGTGCAAAGGGGGCTTGCAAAATGTGATATTTTAATACACAGGGCTTACAATACATCTGCAGTAAAATGTTTTATGCACATTATCATAATGATTGCTGCTAGGCATGGTATACATCTGAAGGACCAAATTCTGTTCTCGGGTCTGCAGTGCAGAATTTCTAAATTTAGCCGTCTCCTCTTATAACCAATAATACACTGGTATTCCTGCTTCCCAAAGCATGAAACTGATTTCTTTGGTAAAACAAATGCTGTTTTGTTCACTTGTAATGCAGTTGATCAATACAAGGGGCAGAACCCAAGACTTTAGGCTCCAAAAGACACAGATGCCTTCCAGTTGATTTAAGGGTCAGTTTCTATTAGTTGTCAGAATATCATGCCTTTAATCTTTTTAGAGGACTAGCTAAGAGACACAGACTGTCATGCTTGGATGCCTGCTGGTATTCCTTATGACCCTAAAATTTCAGTTGTTTTTTACTACAATTTCTACCTACGGATGTTACTTTGAGATGTCACTGGGAGTGTAGAGTTCATAAAGAATACAAACTTGGCTTCTGAAACTGGATGACATTGGTTATTGTGTCCATGGTTTATCTTGGTTGATTTTAAAATACTAGTCATGCTAAAAGCCTGTTACCCAATGCAATAAATACTAGCAAGCTCTTTTGAACTGGCCCCCAGTCGCATAAAGATCTACAAAGTGTTGCAACTTTTCTTTGTCACCAGTGTAAACTCCTGTAGTGCTCTTCTGGAATTGACTTTGAGGGGGTGCAGTCTGCCAGTTGCATATCTATCTGCTGTTTCAAAGGTTTCTTTCTTTCTTCCCAGAGCTCTTTGTTATATTGTAAAATAATTATCTTCTGCTTCTGTTTCTGGCCTTCATTACATCCAGGTTTTTATGCAGAGTGGCTTTTACTCTATTAAATTTTCATATGTTGGGTAAAGCACCTGGTTAATTTTATCATAATGTCTTGGGGCAGATTCACAGTTGTTTGTTCCATTGCAATATTAGCCCTGATTAACTGAGGCACTTGACCATCCCACTCTTATTAGTCATATTGGAATGGTCACTTAGTTAATCAAGTATTGTCCGCTACAGGCCAATTCCTAAAGTTCTTTTTCTTTTACAGGCTCTTATAGAGTGATAGGGGTAGGTTGGTAGTGGGTCTCTTATTAGATTTGGTACCATTCATGGCAAAGGCCAACTCATCCTTGATATGTCTCTGGGAATATATTCTAGCTCTGAGTCTCATTTCCTCCTACAGGCCCTTCTATATTTACTACAAAGAGTGAGGTGGTAGGCAGGTAGTTCCACTCTCTTCACCCATTATCCATGTCTGTGTGGCACAGTAGACAGGCTAATAATTGGCACTGTCATTTACCAGTGCTGATTAACCTGCCTGTAACACAGGGGTGGGCAAAATACAGTCCACAGGATGGATCCGACCCACCAAGAGATTCTGTCCAGCCTACAGCTGGTCCCTCAGTTCCACCCAGTTTGGGTGTAGGGAGCAGCTGGGGCCATGACGTGTGGCCGGTCCTGCTACCCCCAGAGGTGCCACGGGGCTGGGGGCACAGACTTAGCCTCACTGCCCAGGCACCCAGGCCCATCTGCCATGCACCCATCACTGGGGGTGGGACCTGCATGGGCAGAGCATGGAGCCAGGCAGATGGGATGGGGCCACAGGCAGGTGGGGAGTGGCATCCAGGCACAGGGTGGGCAGGTGGGGCAGTGACAGTACAGAGTCACGAGCCACTCCCCTCACATCCCTGTGACGGGTGGTGGTTCTGCAGGCAGGGGTGTGTGGGGAGCAGATCGTGGCTCTGCTCTTTGCCCCGGCCCCGGGCTGTCACTGCCCCACAATCCCAGCCCACCCCAACTGTCCGGCTTCCTGCCCACCCGTGGGACCATCCCATCTACCTGACAGCACACCCTGCCTGCATGGGTCTAGGTCGGTCTTCATAGGATTATGGGGCCTGGGTCAGAGCTGAGATCCACTTCCTGGGCCCCCACCCTCAGAAGCAGCACCCATTGCATGGGTACACAAGGAGCAGATTGTGGCTCTTCCCCAGGCCCTGGCCCAGTGCTGTCACCACCCCAGAGTCCCAGCCCTGGCCCTGCCCACCTATTCTGCTTCCTGCCCACCCACAGCTCCATCCCAGCTGAATGCAGAGCAGTGCTGCTTAGGGAGTTTTGGTGAGGTGCTGGGGTGGGGGGTGCTGACCTGGCCCATGACAGCTCACCAGAATTCTGTAAGTGGCCCTTGGGCCCACATAATTGCCCACCCCTGCTGTAGCACCACAAAAATGCAACCACTTGGCTTCTGCATTAGGTGTGTATGAGGGTGCTGCTGTCCTGGTGTAGTAAGTTTGCTTCATAGGTGTCACTTGAGGGTGGAAATGACTTTTAAGTGTTTGATTTTTGTAAATGCAAAGCACTTTCATTAGAACTTAGCATTATGTCATTGCTCCCCAGTATGGGCACAGGAAATGTCAGCTGTGCAGCTTTCCAAAAAGAAAACACCACAGTGGTCAGGAAGGAATAACATGTCTACCACGGGCATTCCAAAATTATGGATTTCAACACAGCCTGCACTTTACCTGTTTTCACTTTCAGAATGGACCAGACTATGCATTTGTTTTTCTTAAGCAATATCAGCATTTTCCCTCTAGGTATTTGGAAGGCTTCTAGGGGAATTTGTTAGATATTGGAAACTGGAGTCCAGCAGGGGAGCTGGAAAAGGAAATGGATTCAGGAGCATTAAATTACAGACAGCCTCCATTGTAGAAACATAAATTGTGCAAGTTGCAGTGACCCCTAGGTAGATAAAACATTTATGAGGAGTCCGTATGTGGCTTCTCACTCTGTTCCTGACCTTGGCAATTATACTGGTTCTGCAGTTTCATGTGGATGGAAAACTCCCTTGGTATACTGAACGCAGATACGCTTTTCTTTGTGCTTATTTGGCCTTTCTATTATCTGTGTTCAACAGAAGTACTGCAATTGAGAAAGACCTGTTTGTTAGGATATTTGTTCAGGGCAATAGTCATTGTACAGGACAGAAGGAAACTGGATAAATTTATGAAAAATGGAAAATGGAATGAAAGAACAGGATATCATTTGAAAGCCAAGTTGTCCTAACAATGAAAAGTGACAAACTGTGGAGTAGTCTCCCAAGAAGAGCAATGGGAGCCTTGTTCCTTTTGCTGCTTCCATCTAGGTGGGACACAGTATGAGAGAGGGTCCTAAATGGAATCGTCTTGTTTTAGGAAGAAAGTGAACTAGAAAGGCTCCTGTGACAGATGAACCAAAATGCTCTGACATCTCTTTCTGCATGATGCAACACTCGTACTGTAAAACCCAGTGGCAGCATTTGTTGTTCTTTTGTGATATTGATTCTGTTCCCCTTCTCATGTGGAGGACCTTGGAAATGTCCATAGACTTGCACACCTAATGCAGAAGCTCCGTCCTGCAAAGAACAGATTGTTCCTTCAAGTTGCCCTCGGTTCCTTTGCAGGTCCACCAAACACCTGAAGCACAAGTGTAAAGTTTGTAGGTCAGGTTTTATGGACCACGGCAAATGGAAATATGGAAGCTCATTACCTCACACTATATGAATCAATGTTCACTAGGGACTGAGGGTAATGAAGTTCATCTCATCTTGGGGTGGAACAGGGCCTTGTGGGGGACCTGCAAGGGCATCTGGAGGGCCTGTGGCCATGTAGTATGTGGCCCCTGGTCACTTGCAAGTTGGACAGCACTGGTACACATGGCAGGGTTGCTGCCATAACATTGGCTAGAAATCACTTGCATGTGGGCCACATGGAACTCTTGGTTAAGCAAATAAAATTCTTGTTGCCTTCAACATCATTGCACGTAGCTTTACTAGCTTTCTACCCTCACAAGTGCTTTGAAGAATTATGAGGCTAGTGAGTTTGGAATATTGGAATGCTGCTTTGCTGAGCTTAGGAAATGATGCCTTCAGCGCACAGAACTTATAGTATTAAGCTGTTTTTATTGCCAGTATTCTGGAAGTAGCACTGATGGTAACACCCGTTAACAGGGTTTGCCGAGCAATTTTATAAGACTTTTACTTTATCTATTCAATTAAGTCCTAGTTATAAAGGAACAACAGATGGTTAAATTATGGTCCTAATATTTAGCCAGCTACAGAGCTGTTGGAAAAATAGCAGAACACAATGTTTTTTCGGTTAGTGATAATATGGACATTATCTCAGAAAAGCATGTAGATTTGCACATAACTTCTTACAAGATCTGGTGGGAAAACAGCAAGCATTTTATGTGATTTTCTTTAAAAAAGAAAGAGCCCAATTATATTCTTTTTATTTAAGGAAATGTGTTCCCTCCTTTTTTTTTTTTTTTTGTCTACTCGTCCCACCCCACCCTACACACACACCTCTTTTGTTTTCTAGAGATACATTTCCCTGTAGGAAATTGCAATTCAATTGAAGAAAAGTTCTTCCTTTCTGTCTTAACAGAAAAGAAATTAAATATTTAAGAGATCCTAAAATATGCTAGTTTTAAAAAGTCAACTTTTAAAGGAAATGAAAATCCCTCTCCGTTTTTCAAAGAATGCATTTCTCAAACAAAAGGGAAAAAAGTAGTTGGGGGTGGGGGTGGGGGGAAGGAGGGATTGGTGTTTGCCCAGCTACAATTACCTGGTAATAGGCTTTGGGTGGGGAATATGTCTACTGTTGCAGAGTCCTTTTTGAAAAAGGGAGAGCTAATTTATATGCTTGATCTTGAAGTATAAGTCTCATTAAAGTCTAGAAGATTTTTCCTTTAGTGAGTAGGCAAGCTGATCCTGTATTGCTAAATCCATGTAAGGGTTTCGTTCTTCCCATACAGTTTTAAATTTCAATTTTATTTTCATAGAGTCTGCTTGATTTGTACATTTGGTATGTGAATCATGCATTTTCCTGTTAATTTTTTCATAGATCATTTGCTTTTATGGCTTAATAATCTGTTTTCTGGACTATTTGTCATTCCTAGTAGGAGGCCTAGGCTTTTCTAAAAAACATTTCCCTCTTGATTTCTTATAGAAAATATGTTCTTAATGTCCTGCAAGGCAAATTCTGGACATTTCTGCCTGTTTTTACCAAGAGCTGAAGTAATATCAAGAATTTGGGACTGTGTCCAAACAAAGACTCGGGCATTTACAATGTAGCTTTTAACGCCCCCAGGGGCAGATTCAGGACTTGCCAAAAGGGGGTGTAGGAGCAGCCACCCATGCAGGCAGACCTCACCATTGGAGCCTCTGGGGACTTTTCTTTGAAGTCCCCAAAGCAGGTGAGAGTCCTTCTTTCCCTTGGTGCTTAAAGGAACATCCCCTGCCCTGCCCTTTCCTTCTTCCCTCCCATTTGCTACTGCTGCTTTCCCTGCTGTCCTGGGGGGCAGGTGGGAGAAGCTTCAATGCCATTCCTGCCCATTCCAGCTGGGCTTCTAGGGGCTGGGCTCAGCTGGGAACAGCAACAGCAGTGGCAATGGGCAGGGGAGTTAGAATCATAGAAAATGAGGGTTGGAAGGGACCTCAGGAGGTCACATCTAGTCCAGTCCCCTGCTCAGAGGACGGCCAGCCCCAATTAGATCATCCCACCCATTGCTTTGTCTAGCCAGGTCTTAAAAACCTCCAAGGATGGACAGTCCACAGGCTAGACCTCTTTTGCTAGCCTGTTCCAGTGCTTTACTACCCTTCTAGTGAGAACATTCTTCCTAATAGCTAACCTACACTCCTCTTGCTGCAACTTGAGACCGTTGCTCCTTGTTCTGTCATCTGCCACAGCTGAGAACAGTCCAGCTCCGTCCTCTTTTGAACCTCCCTTCAGGTAGTTGAAGGCTGCTATTAAATCGCCTCTCGGTCCTCTCTTTTCCAGACTAAATAAGCCCAGCTCCCTCAGCCTGTCATTAGAAGTCATGTGCGCCAGACCCCTCACCGTTTTTGTTGCCCTCCTCTGGAGTCTTTCCAATTTGTCCACATTCTTTCTATAGTGGCAGGCCCAAAACTGAACACAGGACTCCAGATGTGGCCCCACCAGTGCTGAACAGAGGGGAAGAATCACTCTCCTGGATGCTTCTCCCCCTCAGACTGGCTTCCCAGGGGATCCTGCCCATGAGTTCCTTGAGCGAGTCGAACTCTGCTTTACTGAAGTCGAGGGTCCTCACTCTGCTGCTTTCCCCTCCCCATGTTTGCTGCTGTTGTTGCTGTTTCCATCTGAGATCAGCCCCCATGAAGCCCAGCTGGAGTGTGCAGGAGTGGCACTGAAGCTTCTCCTGCCTGCCCCCAGGACAGCAGAGAAAGTTGCAGTAGTAGGCAGGGAAGGGAGTGGGGGTTGTGGCTTTGCCCATGGAAGGGGATAGGCAAGGAGGAATTATTGCATGCTTTGGGGACTTTAAAAAGTCCCCAGAGGCTCCTGCAGCACAGGCCAGCCTGAAAGGGGGGTACAGCCGCAACATGGCACCCTCTCTGGGTCTGCTCCTGAACTGTTCTAATTAAACTGCTCTCAGAGCTGCTCTAATTAAAGCACACCCTGACCCCCCACAGACTCCCAGTGCATATGTATAAATGCCCTAGGCTTTTTGCTACCTGCAGGGGATGACATGGGCCTCTCAGAAGAATAATCCAAAAAAATCCATGGGGTGCCTCAAGATAGCATATAGGAAATGCTACGTGTAAAGGTATATCTAAGTATGTGACTTGGGGCTGCAAGAGGAGATGCTTCTATCCACTAGCGATCCAGAGTCTTGGCTCTGCTTCTGAAGGAAGGTACCTGCAAGGGTTCCTTGAGAAAACAGGGTAGAGCTCACTTCTTTTCAGAATGTTATATAGGAGTAAGATCTGAGCAGAAGCAGATCTGCAGATGCCTAGGCAACTTCCAGGTTCCCCAGGGGTATCTGAAGTAAAGTGGCATTTAATAGCATTTTTAAAAAAATTCTTGGACCGAGACGCCCAAAACAGGGCTTCGGTGGACTTCACTCTTTCTCTTCTGACCTGTCCCCCAGGTGTTCCTGGAAGCACTTCTGGATTAAACCATGCTTCCTAAACTCAATTCAAAAGACAGGCAACTCCTGTAAATCCCTTGTACTGAAGGGAAGATCTGTTACTGCTAAGTAGCTTTCCCAAGGCTCCAACATTTAAGTGCTCTATATATCTTTAGCTTTGAATCTTGATTGCTTCCAGAACAAGTGTGTTTGGCAAGCCTGCTTGAAGTTAAAAGATAAATGGGGAATCCCTACACAGATTGAACTGCTTGGAAGCCAATTTCATTGCTTATAGTTGATTTACCACTCTTAACTAAAATGCCTACTAATGTTCCACATAAGATATTGCCTTACGTTCCATAAATGGTTTCCAAAAGGTGTTATCCAACAAACTCTTCTGTCTCTGTTTGGTCACAAGCTGCTCCCCAGCCCTGTCTCCAGAAGTTCTTTTTTTTTTAGATCCTTTATTTAGAAGTTAGGTTAGAAGATAGTAAATCCAATTCTCTTTTGAGCCAGAAGACTTTAAATCTACGCAAAGGAATCCTTTAAGAAACAAAGATGCAATACCAAGGGGTGTAAACATGATATTAGATAATGGATCAGGTTTTGAGCTGAAATTAACTTTGTATTTTGAAAGATCCCCTAGAGAGTGAAGTGTCCAAATCCCTTACAATGTTAGTGGGAGTTGGGCCTCTAACTCCCTTGGGGTCTTCTCAGAAGTCTAGCCTCCGTTTCTATAATGGGTAACCAGTAACCTTGTCTTCTGTTCTTTTCACCACTTCGGTTGAGTGGGGTTGCAGAGTGCTGGAGTTGGCTGGCTCAAGTTGAAATGTAATTTAATGGCCCTTGGGCTGTTGGTCCACATGTGCTCAGTTTCCTCCAGCATTCCCTGTGTTGGTTTTTATACAGGTGCAAGTTCATCTGCTTGCCTGATCTTGAAATAAAATAAAATTCCAGGAAGAGAGACTTACAAGTAGTATAAACTTGAAAAGAGTCCATCTCAACTCACACAGAGTGAATCTGAGTCGCTCGTGAATATTTATTGTTAAATCATAGGGAATGTCCACTAATTTCTCACAGATCCAAATACAAAATTGGAAATTCTCAGAATGAGCTCAGAACACAATCTCTTTTCTAATATGCAAGGATCTTGTCTATAGGCTGTAGTTTTGATGAGAAGTTTCCAAGCTCCTGTATACTCAGTACTATTTAAATTTCTCTGGAGTCATTGCCTGACTTACAACATATTGCGAACTTCCTTGCTGCTGTGATCATAATGTTATAGGTTTGGTTAAATCTTGCTGAAAGTAGGTTTAGCTGCTGCTCTTCATTTAAGGTAGCTGTAAGCAACAGTACACATTTCTGCCTAAAACAAAAGCAAATTGAAGATGTGGAAATTCAGATATTCTAGCAGAAGTTGATTTGGCTGAGAATTTTTTTTGAGGAATAGGTACGTGCATGTGGAGGTGAGAGAGAGCTCAGGTGGAGAGAGACAGCCCCCTGGAAGAGAGTGCTTCAACACAGCTGAAGGAAGTGGTGTCCTGGGAATGAGTTTTGGGGTTGGGTGCTGGCTAAAAGAGATTGGGAGCTTTGAATGAGGAAACTCTCTCTAATTATTTGATTCTGAAAGTAAAGCAGGGCTTTGGGATTCAATTTATTTAAAAGAACATACATCAGAGATGTTCGAATTTGGCAATGTCCACTCCTACTTGAAATTACTTGCAGCACCCCAGATTTGGGCAAGCCATCAGACTAAAAGCAGGGGGAGGAAATGATATCCTGGTCAGCAAACACAGATCAGTGATTCAGTGGATTTCAGTTACCCAAGGCTTTGTTTTGCATCATTAATATGATTCTATGAAAAGTTTAAACAGTCTCTTAACATAAGCCTTGTATAGTCTCTAGGCTTCAGAGAGATACCATAGTATACTGTCTTGTTATGACAAAGGAAAATGGAGGCAGAAAACAGAAGAAGAACTTAATGAATATTCTGGTGCTGCTGGTTTTGAGCACAGGGGAAGTCTGAAAACCACAGGGAAGATGATTATTGTTTTACCAGATATATGTCTGATCCCTTTTTATCCAAACATTAATATATTGTCCGCCTCTCCATCACTGTGTGCATCTTTAATGCCTCATTCATCTGCTTCCCATACAAGTTTCTCTCCTTACATTGTCACCACACGTGGTGCCCTTGTCATGCTGTTGTGTGAAGCAGTCGCTGAGATTCTTTAGAAGCTTTGTTTCTTTTACAGTGTTTCCAATGAGCGAGTCGATTCTTTGCTTGATATGTTTTTCTATTTATAATAATAATAATAATAAAAAAATATAAAATATATATACCCATTTCTTAATTGGAATAAAGTCGCATTCAGTCAAGTCATATTCGACTGGAGTCAGGTGACCCCAGCAAGGTGACTGTCTAGTCTCCTCTTGAAGATTTCCAGGGTAGGCGAATGCACCACTCCTGGAGGGAGCTTATTCCACAGTCTGGACACCCTAGTTGTGAAGTAGTTTTTCCTAACGTTGAGCCTGAAACGATATTCCAGGAGTTTGCAACCATTACTCCTAG
>NW_005842923.1:198314-198975 GCF_000455745.1 Alligator sinensis
GACACCAAACTCTGGGGTAAAGCATCCACACCTGAGGATAGGAAGGTTTCATAGTTTCATAGACATCAGGGCTGGAAGGGACCTCGGAAGATCATCGAGTCCAGCCCCCCGCCCAAAGGGCAGGAAGTCAGCTGGGGTCATAGGGTCCCAGCAAGATAAGCATCCAGTTTCATCTTGAAGGTGTTCAATGAAGGCGCTTGAACCACCTCCGGTGGCAGGCTGTTCCAGACCTTGGGGGCTCAGACAGTAAAGAAGTTCTTCCTTATGTCCAGCCTGAAACGATCTTGAAGTAGTTTGTGACCATTCGACCTCGTCATCCCTTGGGGCGCTCTGGTGAACAAACGTTCCCCCAGATACTGGTGGTCACCCCTGGGTGGTCACCCCTGATAAACTTGTAGTTGGCCATCAGATCACCCCTGAGCCTGCGCTTTTTCAGGCTAAAGAGCCCCAGGGCTCTCAGCCTGTCATCGCAGGGTCTGTTTCCCTGACCTCTGATCATGCGCGTGGCTCTTCTCTGGACTCTCTCAAGCTTCTCCACATCCTTTTTGAATTGTGGAGCCCAAAACTGGACACAGTACTCCAGCTGCGGCCTCACTAAGGCCGAGTACAGGGGGAGAATGACGTCCCGGGATTTGCTTGAGAAGCATCTATGGATGAAAGC